>NC_036252.1:18685819-18721813 GCF_002742605.1 Olea europaea var. sylvestris | reverse complement strand
AAACATCGGAGCTTCAAATCCACGTGGTAGCTAGAAGACAACATTTATGTTGGAAGACAAATCCACGTGGATGCTAAGTTATGGTACGCTTTGTCGTTCTTTCGGGGGTCTATCTGCACATCGTAAAGGGAGGTCCACATGTAGTAGAATCGCATCTTGAATATCCGGTTCAAGTGTATATAAGTTGTGATCGCATTCGAATTTATTCAGGTAGAGGGGGGAAGGCTGTCACTTTTCAGGATTAGTTGGATAAAGTTTGGACACCTGGGTTACCAAAAAAATAAAAAAATAAAATTACATTGATCTTCTTTAGTTGGCCATTTGCCATTGACAAATTACATTAATCTTCTTTAAAATCATTTTCCAACTGATCGGGTTGGATATGTTTTCAAGACCTTCCAACTTTCAAATCTGATGAAAAATGAAAGAAAGTATATACTGACCTAGCCTGATAGTGACATATACTTTGATTTTTACTAAACAATAATCTCAATGTTCATCGTAGAAAATATTTTACAAACTTGCCGTATAAATCTCAAGAATGGTGTCATGGCTATGCGTGTAATACAACAGAGGGAAAGAGAATATGGCAGAGATCATGGTAGCAACAGCAAAGGTTAAATCTAGTTTCATATTCTTTGGGAAATCTTGTCGTCGAATTCTTCTTCTGTTCCTGGAGCATCACTTTGATGGAGATCGTGACAAGAGTAAAGATAGAGAGAGATTTTAATTCTGATTTGATAATAAGAGTTTGATTCCAAACATATTTAATTAGTTTTGATGTGTTGATATTATTGGAAATGTATTTCCTTTTAACTTCTTTTAGTTTATTTGTTTTATAAATAGAATAGCTTATTCATTGTAATTCACAACCTGATTATATGAATAAAGATTGATTTTCTCCTTGCTCTCAAATATTCGCTTCTTGGAACCCATTTCTTTCTTATTATTTAATTGCTCATTGTTAAAGTATACTTTTCTGTGTCAATTTGGTACCAGAGCAATTCATTCTCCTTCGACTTAACATCCTTTGTTCTCAAGTTCAAAAGTATACCTCATTGGAGTCGAATTCTTTCAATCGAAGATAAACGATGAAGATCATGACAAGAATAAAAATAGAGAGGGATTTTAGTTTGGATTTGATTATAAGAGTTTGATTCCAAAGATATTTAATTAGATTTGATTAGATTGAATAATATTAATTTTGATATTTTTGATATTATTAGAAGTTTATTTCATTTTAACTTTTTTTTTTTTTAAATTTATTTGATTAATAAATAGAGGGGATTATCTATTCTAGTTCACAACCTGATTATATGAATAAAAATTTGATTTTTCTCTAGTCTTAGATCCTTCACTTCTTTGAACCCCTTTCATTCTTATTTAAAATCCAAACAGGAGTTTCAATTGAAGTTCACATCTAATTAGTTTGCATTCATTACATGTGTAGTCCTATAACTATAATTACAATTATAATTAAGTTTACAACTTTCATAGCAATTATAACTAAGTACAAAACTTAATTGTAATTACAATTAAGACGAACAACTATTATAATTATCGTAATTAAGTCTCAATACTTTACAGAGCTACCACAAGACCTGATTGAACATATATTATTCAAACTCCAATAATTAAATCTTATTTAGTCGATCTTGGGCCATCCATTCTAATTATTAGTTTTTACTTTTTTCATTAAAAGTAAAAGACTGAACTCTTGACATATTTAAAATCATAAAAGTCAATGAATTTGTAATGCTTTCATGTGATCTGTTGTATATCTATTTTATTCACATCCGAGATTCGATAATTACGCATGAGCATAAATGACATTTTTGTCCTTTTAATTAGTCTCACTAACTTAAGTTTTATTTTCTTCAATAGTCATATGAACAAATCACAGAGGTCGAAGTTTAGTCATCGTTAAACACTGAACTTAGATTTTAGCTATTTAATAGAAAATACTTAAATATTCATTCTACCAATATTTCAGGATAACGATTCCTGACAAGAATTCATATTCTCTCCTTCATTCATTTTCAAAATCCCAATTCACCTATATATTTGATCAATCAAATTAATCTCACTCATTGATGAGTCAAAGAATCATTAGAATTAATAAAAAAGATACACATAACCATGTCAAAGGATTTAGATGAAACACACAACGATCAAGTGAAATTTAATTTTTCGTACAATTATTCTATAGAATTAAACTCGACATGTGGTTCGTTCAATACACTCTAAGTGTATTAGTGTCATATTTAACTATTTCTACAATAAGGATAAATTGCAAATCCAATTAGTAAATTAGTCAACACTACAACCTTATAATACAAGGTGTCAACCCTTAAACATTAATTATAAACAAATTATTTATAATCAAAATATAAATTGTATCACATTGTACTTCTCAACATAGCTATCCAACTTATATTATGGCACGTGATAATATAACCCAACATTTTACACTTGTTATTTTTGTAATATATACTATATAGGCACACAATCCAATACTTTACACTTGTAATTTTAGTATTATCCTAATTTTTCATATAAATAAGGAAAGATCATTAGGTTTTGTTCTATCATACAAGAGAGAGTGTGCAATTTTTTCCTTGCAAACATTTTTTTATAGGGTGAATTATTGTTGCGACGACGAACGTCTATAAATCTTGTGCCTTATTTTGTATTTTGTTAATCCTATATATCACTCATTTCACATGAAAACAGATCAGTAGAACATCAAGAGTTGAGCTTTAAATTATCATTAATTGTAGTTGAATTTCAAGTAAATCCGTAATAGAAATTATTCTTATTGTTTCTGTACTTATTTATTTATATGCATCCTATTTGGCATTTGACTAATTCGAATTTCATCTTTATTGGACATATGATTCCGGTTATACTTAAAAATTCTCTGAAAAATGTTTGAAACTTTTAAATTTGGCCCCTATTTGGCAAATTTATAAATGATTTATAAAGATCGATAGAATCAGGGTGTGACCCGAATTCTATTTAAAATGTTATATGAAAACCTATTCAAAATTTATTTAACAAATTCTAATTGAAGTTCTATTTGGAAACCTAATTGAGAGTTAGAATTTGTGTTGGATTTGAAGGGGTTAAGGTATGTACCAGGGAAAAATTTTGGATGCTTTTCAACTAGCTAGCTACTAACCTACCACTTGAGCAACGTCGTCGCAATTCTATCTCGAGAGATGGCTCTTGCCTGCGCTCGAGTGTTGGCTCGTCCTGTTTAGGCCCTTTTCGTATTTTGTTGCATTTTGAGCATTTCTTTTCATCTCTAACTATACGTTTAGGGTTTTGGACATCCTCTATATATATTTAGCTTTTCATTATATTTTAGATTGAGTTAAACAAAGTTGTAAACACAAAATCTTTGTATTCCTTCTTCATGCTTTAGTGAAATTTTCTTTACTCTGCAAGTTATTTTGTTCTTGTATTCTTATTATCAATTACTTCATAATTTTTCTTCTCATGTTTTCTTCAACAAAGTGGTATCAGAGCAATTCAGTATCATCTTGGTTTTCAACAAACTTGTATTAGAGCTAAAGGCTTGGAAATTTATGGGAGATCAAGGTTAAAATCATGTAAAGAGATTAGCTTGATCTTTCGTAATGGCAACCATGAAATATGATATTTCGCTTTTGGATCGCAATACAAGATTTTCGTTGTGACGGGTAAAGATGCAAACGGTACTTGCTAAGATAGATTTGGATGATGCGTTGTTGGGTTTTGACAAAATGCCAACAACTTGGATGCCGGATGAGAAACAATGGAATGATCGAAATGTCCCATCTTAGATTCGTCTTCATATTTCAAATAATATTCTTCATGACGTTTTGAAGGAGAAGTTAGTTGTTGCATTATAGTTGAAATTGGAGCAATTATGCATTACGAAAAATCTAACTAGTAAATTGCATTTGAAGCAGCACTTATACTATCATAATATGATAAAAGGAACATTCCTTGAAGTTCACGTAGCTGTTTATAAGGAAACTGTCGCTGATTTAGAAATCTTGAAGGTTAAATATGATGGAGAAGATTCGGGTTTAATTTTACTATGTACATTGCTTGCTTCATTTATGTCTTTAGAGACATGACGTGATACTTTCACCATTAAAGAAGTCTATGATACTCTATATTCGAAGGAGAAGATGAAGTATTTTGTTGGAATTTAGGTTCATGGAGATGGCCTCGTTGTTAATGATGATCGTGCAAGGAGCAAATTAAAGTCTAACTTTAAATTTTGTAATTATCGCAAGAAAAATGAGCACTTGAAAAAGGATTGTTATAAGTTGCAGAATAAAGAAAAATTGGCTGTAAATTAGAAATTGGAAACTTCAAGGGAAGCTAGTATTGCAGAAAATTGTCACAGTGATGGAAAAGTTTTACTTATTTCTAACTACAACTCCAAACTTGATGAGGATTGGATTCTTGATATAACTTATATTTTTTATGTGTCCCAATCGAGATTTATTTTCAACATATGAACAATTTCAAAATATGTTACAGTAATGGAAAATAATACACCCTTTAGGATATTTGGTATTGGCCATATTATTTTTTTATTACGACTGCAAACTTGAACAGGATTGGATTCTTGATACAACTTGCATTTTTTTATATGTTTCCCAATTGAGATTCATTTTCATCATATGAAACAGTTTTAAAATATGTTATGGTAATGGAAAATAATAAACGTTGTAGGATAGTTGGTATTGGCCGGATTAGAATAAAGATCATTGATGGGATGGTTACAATACTTGATGCTATGAGACACGTTCTAGATTTGAGAAGAAATTGTATCTCCTTAAGTACTCTTGAATCAAAATGGTACAGGTACATTGTCGAATGTGGAGTCCTCAAAATTAGTAAAAGAGTCCATGTTTTGTTGAATGGACATAGAAAATCCCAGTTATATGTCTTGTAATGTTATACAAAATCTTTTTGATCAATCGGCATATTCTAAGAACTCAAGTAGACTTGGAGTTGGATTCTGCACTGTTGGAGTCTAGTTTGGGGTCTTCTTTGAAGAATACAATCGATTGAATTTAGAAGTTATGAGTGATGCCGCTTTGCTACCATTATTGGCACTACCATTGTATTTAGTTGCTAGTAACAGACCCATTTTACTTATCATAAGCCTCCAAATAGGTACAATGTTGCTACAAAGTTTTGGAAAATATTTCTAGTTGAAAATCTGGATAGAAAATTTCGTTTGTGTTTTGGTTGAAGAGGTGAAGTTTATTCTTTGTAGTAGAATTTGTCTTCAAGTGGATAATCTTTGAAGTTTGTTCAATGCAGTGAAATTTGTGTCAATGTGAAGTTTGTTTGAATTAGGAAGTGACCAAAATTCTATTTGGAATGTTATTTAAGGCCCGTTTGGTACACATTAATGTAAAAATAAGAATGAAAAATATAGTCGTTACGGGTCCCACACAAGAGATAGAAAGTCAAATATGATGACTTGATGTGATGGATAACGATCATATTTTTCATTTTAATTAGTAAATCATGGGAAACAAACGGGGGCTTAAAATCCTATTCAAAGTTTAGTTAACAAATTCTAGTTGAAATTCTATTTGGAAGTCCAATTTAGAGTTGGAATTATGTTGGACTTGAAGAAGTCAAGATATGGGCCGAGGAGAAAATTTAGGGGCTTTTCCACTAGTTGGCCACTAGCCTACCACTCGAGCAATGCCGTCGTAATCTTGTCTCGGAAGCCGCTGGCGCTCAAACGACCGCTTGTCCGATCCAGCTCTTTTTTCGTGTTTTGAACATTCATTTCCATCTATAACTATACTTTATATATATATATATATATATATATATATATATATATATTTCTTCATTGTATTTTAGATTAAGTTAAATAAAATAGTAAGCACAAAATCTTTGTATTTTTGCTCCATGTTTTAATGAAATCTTCTTTACTCTCAAATTATTTTGTGCTTGTGATCCACTACTTCCAATTGAGCCAATAATTTCATATTTTCTTCAACAAGTGACATCAGAGCGCAAGTCTATATCATCTTCGTTTTCAACAAAGATGAATAGTTGTGGATACCACAAAATTTGCGGTAATGCATACTAGTTATGAATGTCTGATTGAACATTAGCCATAACCAATTAATAAATAGGTAGCCAGATGGAGTTGTTTCAATTTCTGCAACTCGAATGGAGATGTACAAATCGAAGTAAATCAAGAGTGAATAAATAGTGGAGCTAAAAAGTTTACTGGAAATTCTACCATCCTCCATCCAGATAATTTTGACAAGGTTTCATGAACATAAAGCACGTGTAAATAGCACTTGCAGATTTACGGTGCAGAATTAGTGACAACATAGCACTTGCAACCAAGATGTTTGATGAAATTACTCTTCGGAAATTTAAAAAATGTGACTCCAGTTACTCCCTTAAATGGATTTCATTGAGCCTTTGAACAACTAGAAATTTGGTTTTAGTTGGAAGTATGAAAAATGTATGGAACGTGCTAAGTTTTCTTCTTGCATCTGACGTGGAGATGCACGAATTGAAGTAAATGGAGAGTGAAACAGAGCGGAGCTGGAAAGTTGTCTGGAAATTTTTACCCCCCGTGAATTTCTGCCGCATGTATGGTTCTACTCTCCATCCAAATAATCTTTACAAGGTAAAAAATATACATAATGGATTACATAACATGATGTGGAGAGAAAATATTGGATGAAAAAATTGATTGTGTTTTAAATTGGCAGATGGTAGAGTGTCTGTGGTATTATGTAATCCATTATGTAAATCTTTATGTATATGTAGCAAGGTCTCATAGTATATAGTTGAGAATAATTTAGTCTTGCAATTTTTCTCTTAGATTTCCTCTGATTTACTCTTCTTCATTTCCTTTTGGGCTCATTTTGCCTGTATATTTATATGTACATGTATAGATAAAATTATCACAGTAAGTATTGCAATTCTTGTCCTTAAAAAGGCCTGAAACTGTATCAAACCTTTTACTAATCATGCAATTGATGTCCTACTTGTCAGGTCTTAGGGTTTCTTTGTCTGAAATAGATGTATATAATCCCCCCCCCCCCCCCCCCCCCCGATTTTCATAATAGATTATATTATTGGCGTGCAAAATCCTCAACAATGGCACACTGTGGTATGTTGGATTTATTCTAAAAATTTCATCTCTTCATATTTTGCTTCATGCTAATAACTGATGGATGCAATTGGTTTTTTGAACTCAAGAATCTTGAATCAGAATCATTATGTATCATGGATGGTGCACCTTGGTAGAGTGAGGCCAGTACTACATATCATCCCTTTCTCTTTTGAATAAGTTTAGTTTGTCGCTGAACTGACATGAAACTAGTTGTCTTTGGCAGATTATCAATGTTGCAGATGATATTGGTGATGGCGTACACTTCAATCCATTTGTTGATCACAATGATAAGGTTCTTGCATATGTTAGAATCCACTTCGATGTCTGCCATTTTGTTAATTTCATCTTAGTAATGGCATCCATCATTGATTCATAGTTATTTGTAATTTTCGTTGAAATTTTAACAGTAGTTACTTACTATTCCAGATGTTCAAGTGCAGCACTTTTAGAATGCATGATTTGATTCAGGACATTCTACGATGAGAGAGATTCTACCGGGTGGCCGGTTGCAGAAACCTTAAAGTACCCTTCCGGTACTGTTTGCCACTTCGCTTGAAGGCTTAGGTACCATACTATTACTCCAGGCTATCTGTTAGTTTTATTTTTCGTCTATGCAATGTTCCACTAATTACTGATAAAAACAACACATAAGTGGTAATATTTTCGCCTGTCAAAGTAAGTGTTGTTGAATTTCAATTATCCCGTAAGATCATATCTGATATCTTATTATGTGTTTAAACAACCTCTAATTTGTCGTATGTCATATGACACCTCTCTAAATCATAGAAAAGAAATATGAATTTCTCAATTGTTTCTAATGTTATCACTACATCTAAAAGTTATACATGAAATAACACACAAGAAAATGTTATATTATGTTTCCTTCAGTAATCTCCCATTCATTTTGTAAAAATTGGTTTCCTTTTTGTTATCTGAGAGAAGTGGTAAGAGAAAACTAATACATGTTTTAAGAATTAACCCAGAGTCATGCAGATGGTGGAAGCGGTACCAGTTGAAGAGATTGATGCTTGAGAAACGGAAATTCCACGGCATGATTTCACCGGGTATATGAAAATCGATTTAACCTTTGCTGCTGCTGCTTCTTCCTCCATGATATCTGCCATCTTCTTTTTCTTTCTGTTGTGTTACATACATGGCCCCATTCTTAAGATTCAAGAGCCAATTTGTAACAGATTTTTGTCATTAAGTAAGAGGGAGATACCGAGACGTAAATTGAATGGAACTGACTTTGCGCTGATGGGATGTGACAGAGTTCTTTGTTTGCTGAAATTCTCACCAAAATCGTTTTTATTGTGACAGTATGCCAACTAATGAAGACTAGAATTTTTATCTTCTCTATGTGCAGTATTTTGGGATCTTCTTATCTCATTTGGACCACAAGCAATTGGCATCTTATTTCTTTTACAATAATTGAATGACTTACAATGAATACTGAGACAAATTGGTTTATTTTTACCGTTTAGTTTCCAGTACCTCTTCTGTTGCATATTTTAGTTTTATGCTCATTGGATCTGAATTCAATGGATTTAGCTTGCACACGGTTTTTGTATTGTTCAAGAAATTGTTAGTACTTTGTGATGTCTCTTGGCTATTCTTGAAAACATGTATTCTAAGTATCTAGCAAGAATGGTCCTAAGCACCCGACCTCACTACCAACTATCGAGGGTGCTTGGTATCATTGCTACTAGATAACATTACTATATAATAATGGGAAAAATAGCACCGGAGGTTGCAGCCTTTGCATAAATGAGCAATTGGGTCCAGAGATGGATCCAGACATTTTGGGTTAGGATGACACAATCAAACTTTGTACAAATCAAATATTTTATTCTTGATTTTTCAATATTCATATTTGACTTGAGTTATATTTAAAAAATATTCCTTCATTAATATTTTGTTCATCATTTTCATCCATTTGATTTCGAATAGTCATTTTATTAATATTTTACTCATTACAAGAAAATGCATATTTACATTGGAAGAATTTAGGGTGCGTTTGATTGCAAACATAAAATTTGTATGAAAAAAAAATATATTTGAGATAATTTAATTTCTTAGAACTTATTTGCATGTAAATTGTCAATTAAATGTGTTTGATTAATTTAATTTTCAACCTAGAAAATATTAAATTTGTTCACTTTTTATTGGTGAGTAAATGAGAGAGAGACCTGGAAAATAAAATCATAATTCCTTTAAAGAAAATATTTACCTTGATTTTGAAGAAAATATGATCACGTGACCAAAAGTAGGAAAATATTTTTCATGGAAAAAATGACAATTAAACAGCACAAAAGTAGAAATTTGAATGGAAAAAACATATTTCCATGAAAAGTACTAGCGATCAAATGCACCCTTACAAACAATCAATTTAAGTAATCGAAAGGGAAAACATATAATCAATATTAAATACTAATAATCAATCAAATAAACACAATTCGTCAAATATAAATCAAATTGAACATAATCATTTCAGACACCTTTTATATACACAATTTGATAGAAGAAAAGGCAAATTGAGGTTCTAATTAATTGAAAATTTGATTGGAAAGCGAAAACTTATATTAAATGTGATAATTTGTAGAGAAATTATAGATGAATTTCAAAAAATTAGAAGGGTCAAGATTTTGGTAAAAATACATGAGAGAGAGAGAGTCACAAGAAAAGAGGGAAAAAAAATCAAATTTATTGTAATTTTACTCATATTTGGTGGGGATTAAATCATATTTTTAATAGATTTTGATAAAGGTTGAAAAGTTAGGATTCCATGAAATATGTTATTAAAATCAATTATTAAATTTAATTTAAATTTAAATTTAAATTTCAATCGATATCAAAGAGAACTTTATTTAAAAATAAATAAATCAAAAATTGTGGACTCATGTGACCCCAGAACCACCCCGTCTCCGCCAATGACTGGGTCCTGCTCAACCCTACTTACCATCTCATCCTCTTCATTTACACATGATATTCTATGTTCTATATTGTTATGGTTTTGCATGAGAGTAAATTCCTACACATCCACACTGCTATTTAAAAAAAAGAGTCAATGTTGATTAAAGAAATGGTAGCATGTAAAAATACATATTAAAAGTTATTGGTTGAAATAATATATTAAAAAATACTAAGAATTCATAAATTTGTAGTCCCTCAATTTTAACTAATTTTCTCCTTTAAACTAAACATGATTGCAAGTGGTTAAGATAATAAGTGGTTTTAAATAATTTTCTCCTTATTTTTGGGCTTCAGACAAACACCCTTAAATTAGGGGTAAGTAGAAAGTATAATATTTTCAGTGTTAAAACACCAATTTAGATGACTTAAATTAAGTTATTACACCTATCATTCACGGACACATATTCACAAATTATGCACATGCAATTTGGCTCCAATTATTAAAATCCAGTTATTTAGCCCTTGTTTGACAATCATTATTTGGGAAAAATAGAGTTCTGAATAGTAACTTTTAGGAGAATATGTGGTTAAAAAAAAAACTTTAGATTTATGCTTAAAATATTTATTATATGAATGTGTGTGTAGAAATGAGTACGTAAAAAAAATGAATTTGAAAATAATGGTTATTAAATAGGAACTCAATGGAGTAGACTAAAAGTGAACTCTCTTTTTCCCAATCTACTTTAGTGGTAGCCTTTCCACGTTGCATCTTGCTATCGCATGATAATTTTGCCCTCGATCCCTTTTTGTCAAGAAAATGCATTTTTGAATAGTATAACAATGTGAAATGTGTGGTTAAAAAATAAGAAATTTTTTTAGATTTTCGTATAATATTATTTTATTTGAAAAATGTGTAGTTGAAATGATGTCAAAACACTGTTTAAAAATATATTTTTTCAAAAAAATGGGGCTCAAACAAGGAAACTATTTTTAAAATGTGTGATAATGTTGTATGTTATTTTTCTTACTTTCTTTGATAGATAAATATATTTTTAAAGATCTTAAAAACTAGTCAATTTTTTTTTCAAATAAATATTTTTTTTGTCGAGTTTTAAATGAGGCTCTCTCTAAAATTTACATGTAATGTCACTTTTTAATTAAAAGTTTACAAGTCTAATTTAATTTTTTTCCAACTGGAATCTTTAGCTAAACTAATAATATGCTTATAATAATTTTTTAAATTAATATTTAGTTGTTAGTATTATTTTGTATTGTAATAATTACATGTGAATTAAAGATTAAATACTTTCAGTTAAAATGCCATAAACCATGTATTTTAATTTTGTTTCATAGATAATTTGTTAAGCTTAAAATATACTTATATGAATCGTTTAAACTAAAAATTAAATATTACTTTTTATGATGGCTGTGAATTAATGTCCTGCAATTAAAAGTAACATATTGTGTCATTTCAATTAAAAAAAATTAAAGAAGGTAACAGTTGGTGTAATTTGATTTATTGACTAGGTTCACAATATCATGTTATAAGGACCTTTTAGTATTGATATTTAAATCTTACCTTAAGCTTTTTCTTTAGATGGGAATTACGCTATTGCATAGCTTGTTTGGTATGGCTTATCAATTTTTTGACTGTTATTTCACTATTTCAATCGTCATTTCTGAAATCTTCTCTCACAAGTAGGACTCACTTTATCTAACGGTAAAAAAATAATTATCAAAATCCATACCAAACAAACACTAAAAGTGACGTGATGTGTCAATTTTTTAATTAAAAGGTCACTTACACCTTTGTAATTTGATTTTTCAACAAAACATCATTTGGCTAAATACATAATGTGCTTATAGAACCTTTTAAACTGATGTTTAAATCGTAATTATTATTATTAAAGGTTGAACCCCAACCTTGAGGGTCCCCCACCGCCACTGCTCTGGAGTATCATGAGGGAGGTAAATCGCAGGTTATGCCTCCAAGGGTACAGGGTGGAAGGCTGCTTGTACACTTGCACTTACTCAAGAGTCAAATCCATATTTCAAGATTCGAACCCTTGACGCAGCAGCCTCAAGTAAAGCTAGATTTCTCCACCCTCCCCTTTTACCACTTGGAGATGTGCCATGGGGGCTCTTATTATTATTATTATTATTATTATTATTATTATTATTATTATTAGACGATGTGAATTAAGGTTTTATATTAAAAAAATTATATGATATGTCACTTTTAAACTAAAGAGTAATGCTATTCGTAGTCGCTCACTGCGGTAGTCGCCCTACGTGGCATACACATGACAAAAGATTATTTGATGCATTAATATGGTAGTTTTTTAATTTATTAATGCATCAAATAACCACCTACCATGTGTATGCCACGTAGGGCGACTGCCGTAGTGAGCGATTGCAAATAGCATTATTCTAAACTAAAATGTCAAACGCCGTTTTATTTGACATTCTTAAATTAATAGTTTGGTTAATTTCACAAACGGTCACTAAACTTACGCGAAAATTACAAAACGATCACTAAAGTTTAAAACTTTCAGAAACGGTCACTTAAGTTTCGGGCAATGTCACAAATGGTCATTGAAAGTACCAAAATGATTCTAATTCAAACTTAAGGACTGAAACACTTGACCATAAAAAAATTTTGAGGACCTCAAGTGCAAACTTCCGGTTGGTGGAGCAAAAGTGGTGAATTTTGAGGATTTTGAGCCACCACATATGGACCACCACAACTCCAACCTTCGACCACCTTATCGTCTGACCAACATACCACCTTGAAACCCTCACTTCACTCTTTCCAACTCACCCAACTAGTAGCTGAAACTCCATCAGATCTGCTTGAAATTTTCGGTCAAAAAGAAGGCTGCCCATGCAACCAAAAAGGGCCAAAAATTGCAACAACAAACTCGGACCATTCAATCCCAATTTTCGGCGTTGGCGACACTACCCAGGTCGTGGACCACCACCCTTAATTTCGCTTGTAGTGGCGATTGAAATAGATGGTACCAATTCCTTTTTATTATGTCAATCTTTGTTAGCAGTATTTACATATTGTCTTAGATTTGCGAGGCCATCGACGACTTTTCCTCCTGAAATCAACTTAAAGTGATCCCAATATTTTGCTTGTTTTTTCTCCTTTCACTTTCCCCTCGCATATGAGATGTTTAATTCGACATCTTCGTCATCATGTTCCACTTCGAGAACTCTAATATCATCCAAATTAATTGGATTGTGGCTTCCATGACCGTGAATGTGAAGATCTTCAGGTATAGGTACTTCATTTAGATCGAAAAATTTATTTGGAAATTGACTTTGCGTCGTCCTAGGCGATTCGCCATGTGGCCCACATCCCGTATCGAACAAGCTTTCAACAAATGAGCGTTGATCCATTTGTTTAATTGTTTATGATGAAATCCAAATATAATAACTCGTAAAAATATAAATATAGCGAAAATTGAGAATTTGTTGAATTGAAATTGTAACTGAATAAAATGTAAAAAATAAATCGATATAGTATATTTTGCACAACAGTACAAGATAGTAAAAACTCGATAATTGATATAAAGGGCGAGCCACGAGCCTGTTTGAACCAGCCAGGCTCGTGGCTCGCTCTGTCTCCCTACAGGCTCGCTCGGCTTTCGCTCGTGATTTTACAAGCCCGAGCAGTCCACGAGCCCTATTTCGACGAGCCGAGCGGTCGGGCCGACGATCCAATCAGCCCGTTTGACATCTCTACACAGCAAAGCAAAGTGATTATAGAATTGGATCACTCAAGCTCTCCATGTTTGGTTGGGATTATAATTATAATTATAATTTAAAATAATAATTAATTTTAATTAATTTAAAATTCATAATTTTTCAATTAAATATTTTATTTATTTTATTGAAGTCGCCAAAAGAAAAAGTCTATCAGAGGCTAAAAGACTAATAAGCTTCCATGTGTTGGAGATTAAAATAAAAATTTTAATAGATTCTAAATAAAATTGATAAAATATTTAATTGAAAAATTATGAATCTCATTTTAATGAAATATATAATTTGTAAATGACTAAAATGTCCTTCTATACAAAAATATATTATTGCCCTAATTCTCATTTTAATTTCCATTTAACCCTAATTGAATTCTACCTTCCATTTGTTTTTAAAAAATCGGTTCCACATGTTTGCAATTCCTTTCATTTTCTCATCATCATTTTTCTCTATTTAATGAAATCATAAACTTTACATTTCTTTTCCCATGAACACTCACCTGGTTGAAGTGAATAATAAAATCTTGCAACGTTCTTTCTGGCACTTGGAGAAGAAGATGGTGTTGTAAATTTTCTATTTTTTGGTTATTTTTTTTCCATTTGTTTGAATAATTTCTTCATATTATTGTATGTATGTTTATAGTGTTCATTTGTGAACAATGATTTGGAATTCATTTTAATATTGGATTAGCATTTTGATATGTGTTACTTCTCAATCCTTTTCTCATTGCCTATTATTTGTATTAATTGGAATGAAATGTTAGTTGGCAAAAACATGTTTAGCTATTCTTTTCATTTTTCTACTGTAAAAACATACATTTGGTTATCTTCTTTACATAACAATTTACATGTCGTTTTCTGCAACCATTAACAACTTGCATATCATTGTCAGTACTGTTACGATGTTTGAAATTTGATGAAATTTTTATATCGAATTACAACTATGGACTCCGCAAATATGGTATGGATATCAGTTTGTTTTCCAGTTGAATATGAATAATCAGTTGAAGGTACACGAAAATGAAAATATACAATGAATGACAAAGGAAAAACAACTACTACTCTTGTTGTGAAAACTATTTCTTATATGGAATTATATGATAAAGTCAAAGAAGAGTTAAATGTGATACAGATTATACAAAAATGGAGATTTCAGCTCTTATCCCCAGGGGAGAATCCAGGCAACTGAGTCAGCACGGGCGGGCGTTAACCATTGATCGTCAGCTGCAATAAAATATTAAGAGCCCATTTGATGCCCCCCCCCCCCTTTTTTTGCAAAAAAGCATTTTTGAATAGTGATTTGATGGAGAATTTATGGTTAAAAATAACGAAAAATTTTGAATTTGCACATAATATTATTTTATTTAAGAATATGTGTTTGAAAAGAAAAGAGGAAAAATGTATTTAAAAAAATAAAAATCAAACAAGGCCTAAATATAACAATTATTTTACTCAAACTAAACATATATAATATGTGGTTGAAAACTAGAGTTTTTGGATAATGATTGTCAAACAGGACTGAATAAATTGGTTAAACTAACTGTAAATAATTTTAAATTTCTTAAAATAGAATTTAATTTTTTTATTGTTGTATACACAAGAACAATATCAAAATTCATTACTACATTCAAAACATTCTATATTGATAAGATTAATTATAGGGCAATTTCTTCCACTGTCTAATATTTTACTTATACTTTCAAGTTTAGACGATGTGACTATATCAACTTTATGTGCTTGTGTGATCTCACTTTTCCACAATCAATTTTTTGTGAATAAAAGTGGAACCTTTTTTTAATTAAATAAGTTTTGTTAAAAGACTCCTTATGACATTAAGGCCAGTTTTCCTACAAATTCATCCATCATTAATTGATCAAACTCTCAAATCAATTGATCAGAAGAGAGACAAAGCACAGATTAAAGCATTAAAACTGGTAAAAATTGAACATGTGTTGATTTGTTAGATTGAATGTCAAATATGAATGACTACCATGATGATCAAACTTTTAATATGATTAAGGAGGGCTCACAGGTTCGAATCCCCTTCCTTGCATTAGTTTTAGTAAAAATTGTTGAAATACAAAAATTACACAATAAATTACTATTGGGAATATTTCCCTATATCTAATAAACTCTCCTTACGCGTGCTCCCTTTTTCTTATCCCCCCCCCCACCCAATAGCAATAAGAACGAACTAAAAAAGGGAGATAGGTGTGACTATACGATATCGCTGAAAGCAGAAACCGTATCTAGCACAATTCTGAAGCAACTTTGGAGTAGGGGCTTATGGTCCACGCATTAAAGCGCTCCTTTTTTGTTTGAAAAAGCGAAAAGTTTCAAAACTAGGACCTCCAATTTGAAAGGTCGAAACTTTTATTCTTAAGTCGCAACTTAAATTATGAGATTTGATTTTATATTAAAAATTAATATTAAAATCAAATTTAAAAATTAATATTTGTTGTGAAAGTTTAAAACTTTTAAAAATGTTCCAACAATCCTTCACAAGTTTTAAACTTTCAAAATAGATAAACATATATATAATAATGGCAACGTTATTACTGTGTAATAGGTATAGGTGTCTTTTGAACTTAAACCTCATTTAGTGATATCAATTTCCATTTGAGGAAGCCATAATGGACTAAGCCTCTAATTAGGTCCATTTGGCCAAACTTCAATTGTTCCACACACAGCTTCGATTTAGGCACAATTCATTGCGGGTAGCGCTGTTAATGGCCATGTGCTCTAATCATGATTATAGTAAAAGTCTCCAGGGAATAGTCTAATCTCATAGCCACGGTCTCATGTCAACTCTTACATAGGTGAGTCCTCTAAGGTTGTGTGTGATTCACACCTCAGAATTGTCGTATCGGTACTCATTCAGAGTTAGACCCTTCCTAACATCATATTATTATTAGCACTATCGCCATAGGGATGAAACACAAATAAAATAGTGCTATTACAAGTTGCGCAGTACGAGTTGTCTCTATCACATTGAATATTCTTCATGGGATCTCCAATAAAAAAAGTTGTGTTACTTCCGCAGATGACTCCCTTATGGGCTTAAGCCCATCCCCTTCGATAATTTATAAGTGTCCATGGACTTCAATATATTCATGTCCCTCTTGGACAATAATTTGGTAACATAATATTTGCAAACTCTTACTTTCTGGTAGCATATCACCACATTTGCAAACTCTTCTAAAACATTTCAAAATATCAAAGTCACATTAAGTATAATAAGATAAACAATGAAATTTAAATTGACTTCTAGTCACATATTTGAACATGTGCTCCATTCAACTCTTGTATTTCATCTATATGTCTCCAATTTCATTTTTAGCATTTTTTAAGAGTTAGTTTACAACTAGAAAAATTAAGATATAAGATGTATCTATATTAAACACCTCCACATTTCAAATATATCCACTGTGAGGAGTTTCTTTGAAATTTTTCATGTCTGCAAATACTTCTAAATACTTTTACAAAATGTTAGCATCACAATAAATAAGAGTAACGTAGATAGTCTTAAATAAAAGTATCACATTTTGATATTCATTCAACTTCTCCTCAAACATTGGTCAAAGAAAGGAAAAACTATTAAATAGTTTAATCCCCCCCCCCCCCAACATTTCAAGGATATCCGTCTTGAAGAACTTTCTTTTCCATTAGCTTTAGCTTTAGATTTAGACTTATGTTTACTCTTATCATTCATATAGAAATTCTACATTTTAGTAGAGATGATCAAGTTGTACAAAAGCTCATTAGAAACATCAAGGTTAAATATAAGTTGCAAGGCTTAATTACACTTTTATGTACTGTTATGGAAACATGCAAAGTTTCTCAAGGAATATAATTCGCATTAGATGATCACTTCACTAATAATTTTGTATACCACTGTATGATTAAAACTAATTCGATAAATAAAATTAGTATAAAACATCAATACTTTATCTACAATGTACATAGTTTAGCAACTTTTTTAATAGCATTGAGTTTATATTTCATCATAATTTACTAGATCAATTAGAAATAATAGCAAGTTTCTAGTATTTGATCTTGTCTTCCCATTTCTTTTAATCAATGCATAGAATTAATCAAGCAACCAAACTATAATTTTTAACACAATAATACCAATATAAGGGTTACAAATCAAGAATAAATCACTATTACTCATAGGAGTTACTTTGTAGGGCCCATATAGAAAACCTTGAAGGCATATCAATTAATACGTGTATTATACAGTTTCTATTATAGCCCCTTTTTGACCTCCAATTTTTTCAAATTTTAATGTTTGGAATAGTGTTTTTTGAAGAATATGTGATTGAAAAAGAATGAAAAATTTTCGATTTACGTATAATATTATTTTATGGAAGATTATGTGGTTGAAAATAAGAGAGAGTGAGAAAAATGAAAGAGAATGGGGGCCAAATGAGGGCATAAGTTAATGTACCTCGTTTTCATTCTTACACCATATAAGTACTTTATCAACTAGGCCAACCCTCATCATAATTAGGCAAATAGGACTTAGAACTAGGAGGACTCGAGGCCAATGCGTTATTTCTTATCCATAACTCTTCGACTAAAAATCTAGCATGATATCGTCACGCCATTATAGAAGCAAAGAGAATCGAGGCTATATAGTTATTAAGAGTGTAAGGATGCTTTAGCAGATTTCGTCTAATCTGCAGTTTAGGAAAAATTGCATCATTCAACCATTTGTCAATCTGCCCCAGGGTAATCAAATTTCAAGAACTCAGATTGACTAGGTATTTCATAATAATCATTTGCTATCAACATTTGATACTACAAGCATTTCATATGAGAAAAAAAATAATATTTCAAAACCATTTAGGAAAAACAATCATTTGTTAATCCAATACCATTTCATATGAGAAAAAAATAATATTTCAATTTAAGTGCTCCACAGACAATAAATGAAAATTAATATTTTAATTAAAATTATTGAAAGTGGATTGCAAGAGAAACGTTCCTCATCAGAATCTGCCAGAATATTTAGAAGGAAGTGAAATGAAATATTTGTATAAAACAAAACCCAAATATTACCCAAGGTGAAATAAAATCATATCACTTCTTTTTCTCCTTTAAACACCATAAAGTGACTATGATGACCAAAACTTTATCGTCAACCAAAAGGCACTGGCCTAATTTTTTTTAAAAAAAGGTTGAACCCCAACTTTGAGAGCTCCCATCGCTCCGCCTCTAGAGTTTTGTGAGGGAGGTAAATGGTGGGATATACTCCAACAGGATAGGAAATAAGAGCTGTTTGTACACTACGCCTACAAGGAATCCAATTCCATGTCTCAGGAATCGAACTCTCACAATGTGACTGTCAGTAAAGTGTGAGATAACCCCACTTCTACTCTTTGTACAATTGGGCTATGCCCTGAGAGGCGCATTGGCCTAATTTTTATAATAACAGCATGTAACGCATGCATACAATTATACAGCTAGTGAAAGTGTTACTTAGGGCAAGTTAAAAGATATGCAGATCCATATTAATATATAAAAGCAAAGATCCAAATGACGTTATACGTGCCCTAATAATGCTTTTTAATTTTTATTTTTTATTTATTTATGTGGAAGATGTTAATTGTCAAAATCAAATTTCTCATCACTAGTGGCACAATATGTTAATTTTCAAGTTTATACAACATAAATTATATTAGTAACCACAAGCATGATTGCTAATAAATAAGTTAAAAGGCTACATAGTGCAAAACGCTCACAGCTTAAGTACTAAAGTAATTTGTCCTTTTCATTCCTTCCTAGAATGCTATCACTGCAAAAACTATCCTTTTCAAGTAACAAGAAATTCTTAATGTCTTTTATATGCATTTGGAATTTATCTATATCTATTATCGTACTTATTGAATTTCCTTCTATGCAAATGAATATAAGGCAAATCTTTAGTAATGTGCTTAAATTTTATACAAATATCATTTAACTGAAGAAATCAAATAATGCTACAAAATGCCGAAATAATTAAAGGTAAATTCAAACACACATTAAATAATTAAAGGTAAAATCAAACACACATTAAAATCTGATTTTCTTACTCAAGTGTAGTCTTTAAGATTAACGGCTAAAACCTATAAAAAAAATATTCATTATTATTCAGATAATAAGACTAATAATTTTAGCAAACATATAATGTAGTCACATACAGTAAATCAATAAAATGCCTTTTAAATTTGATGATCACGCCATATTTAATCTACAAGAAAAAAACACCAACACGACTTTAGTTTGTTGGAAAAATTGAATGATTTGTGTGTAGATATTTATCAATTAGCATAAACATAATCAATTAATTGATATAAACATAATTCAATAATAATATAAAATAAGAAGAGATCTAGAAAAGCAAGTCTTAGGAATCACGTTGAAGACACTGTCTTAAAGTCATGTTGTCTCCCCTATGTGCTGGTTCTTTTGGCAATATACGGCTCCAAGATAATGTGGCTCGCCTTCTATGGACACGATCATAGGAAAATAAGTGAACGAACCTTTATTGAATTGTCAAAAATGTACGACCATAAATGTATATTCAAGTGGTTCTAGAAATATATGCAACAGTGAAATACAATCTCCTTTTTAGGTAAAATTTCAGCGCCCCACATTTATATCATTAAAGCACAAGTTACAATATGTAGTATGGTCTTTTAGTTTTATGTTAAAACTAAAAGTTAAAAGGTTTTTAATTTGAAAGGTTAAAAATTTTGTTTTTAAGTTAAACGTAAATTATGAGATTTGATTTTATATTAAAATCAAAATTGAAAATTAATCTTTGTTGTGAAAGTTTAAAACTTCTAAATGTTCCAACATGACTTGGCTCGGCTCTCTTGACGAGCTAGGTGCTCGCAAATAGACAAGTCGAAGCATGCATTTGCGTTTCAAAATATCTCAACTCTGCAGGCTCCTATGTGGGGCGAGTCAACTCATGAACCTCAAGCATTCTTTTAATTTTTTTGGCTCCCGAACCAGTCGACAAGTTAGCTTGTACGAGAGCCAAAAATGGAATTTACATAAAAAACATAGCTCGGATGATATCCCTAGTCAATTTTATCTATTGTCTTGTGTACTCCATTTTTTTCTAATATAACTAAAATTTCAGATACGTAAATACCAAGTTCGCTTTAACAAGGTATTGCAAAAACACCCAAAATAATGTAATTTTTAGTTTGCACTAAATACACTCGATGAATTTACGAAATAAATTTAAATTATAATTAAAGCTCAAGTAGCAAAATATAACAATTTTTTTAAAAAAAAATTCTTTTCCAAATTTCGGCGTTGAAGTAGTTGTGAAACAATACCTCCACACCCTCTTGGCGGTGCAAGGTATTCTTGCTATTCCAATGAACAAATCTTACTTAAAAAATGAGGGCAGGACTTTCTCCTCAGTTTTATCTTTGGTGTGAGAATTAGTATTGAGTGAGAAAAGTAAAAAATATATTCAGATAGTCAAAGTTCTTCTGAGAGATATCTGTTTTGCATTGAATGTATTTATAGGTGCCTGAAGCCACGTGAATGTTGGGCGGTTATGGTGCCACGTATCCTACGTACCTCTTCCACTACCCCACGTTCTGAGTGGGAGGCCTCCAACTATCTGACAGTTGGTTGCCTCCGTGATAGCTGTTAAGCAATTTCCATTCAATTTATTGATGATTTTATGGCTAAGTGCTGGGTCGGCCATGTGGTGGTAGATGGTCCTATGGGGGTCGACGGTCCAGTATAGACGTAGAGTGCTTATAGGAGTCGACGGTCCAACATAGACGCAGAATGCTCATAGGTGTTGATGGCCCAGCATGGACGTAGAGCTCTCATGGGGATCGACGACCCAACATGGACATAGAGTGTTCATGGGGGTCAATGGCCCAGCATGGAGGTGAGCACTCATTGGAGTCCCCAGCATGGAAGAAGAGCGCTCATAGGATTCAACGACCAAGCATGGATGTAGAGCACTCATGGGAGTCGAAGGCCAAGCATGGACGTAGAGTGCTCATGGGGTCGACGATCGCTCATGGGAGTCGACGGCCCTGTATGGATGTAGAGCTTTCATAGGGATTGATGGCATTGCTCATGGGAGTCGACGGTCCAGTATATACGTAGAGTGCCTACTGATTAGCCTTCACGTTGTTGATTTTCATAGACAATTGTTAGTACCTGCCAATATCACTAGCCCCTCTACCTCTTGTCTATATTTATCGATAAGGGATAGCATGTTCCTTCCTCTACGCATTTTTTTTGGGTCTACTCATCTCTTGTCGATAGTCGGTATAATATAAGTGGATTGAGCAATCCAAGTGGAGTTGGCTAGCTACAACATTGTACACATGGCACTTTATAAGTCAGCTTGGTTTTTGGGGGAGAGACTTTCCCTCAAAAAATTTCAAAATCATTGGTCTATATAAAGGATGGAGCCTCCCTTCAAATTCATTTTTCTTCCTGCCAATCCTCTTTCTTCGCCTATAGTTAAGGTAACTTCTTTCCCTTCCATTTTTCTAAACTTTAGTTTTGAATTTGTATCTCTTCCCCCTCTTTTTTTGTCATGTATAAAACTATCTCACTTACTCCTCCGATGAAAGTAAAAATGAGGGGTAGAGTGTGTCATCCGACCCATCGAAGGAGAAACCTGCCTATCGACGACAGACCGGGGCCAATTGACCATCGGCCAGCATCGGCTAATTGACCATCGACCAGCGATGCTGGCCGATGGGTTGGTCGTGCAAGATGGTAGCCCCTCGGCTAAATTTGACATATCCCCTGTTAATGCTGATAGTCTAATCCATCCATATGAAACTCAAACATTCCAAACAATTTCTCCCAAAAGGTATATTAGCTCAACCAAGTCATTGGACCGAAACGTAGAAAATGGAAAAGTCCCAGTGGGGGAGGTGGTCGTTCTTGAGATTCCAAAATGTTACAGCCTTTACAATTCCCCACTTAAACTAGAAAAGTATCTTAGCATATTTGATCGAGTTGATGATTACATCTATAAAGCCCTCCGAGCCTAAAGAAAGACTCCCCGGATCTGACCCTCGTGAGATAGCCGTATATAAGGACATTATAGCTAGTGGTTTTCGATTTCCTATCCACCCCTTTTTTGTCTCGATTTTCAATGAATTTCACCTCACTCTTAGTTAAATAAATCCTAACACATGGAGAAAAGCGTTGCACTTCTTGTATATCTTCTTTAGCATGAAAATCCCACTTTCTGTCAGGCCTTTTCATGTGAACTTTGAAATGCATGAGCTAGCTCAGTATAATGTGTTCATCTACTCCACCACTAGAGTTTCATTGCACTAGGAGCTCAAATCTAACAAGTGACCAATACACCACCTCTTGCACACGATTATATAGAACGTGCTGATAGTGGGGATCAATCGTCCTACTGGTAGGTTCTCTTTCCTTCCCTCCATTTTTACACTTATACATGTTTTTACATGCTATTTTTTAGGCATGGCTAATTTTGTAACTCGTATGCAAATATGGACTTTGACTTAGATGAGGTGATAAAGACTTTGCCTGGGCCAGGGAGTGACAATGGTTTCGTTCTTACTGATGGTAGGTCCTTGGATACATTACTTTTGATTTCATATTTGTACACACATCTGCTCCTTGTTCTTTGAGCCTGATGGATTTTACCTTGTGTGTAGGTATGGAATTTGACCTAGAAGAAACCATGGACTCTATGCCGAAGCAGATGCGTGAGAATAATGTGGACCTAACTCTTATTCTGTTAAATAGAAGGAAAATTGTTGACCAAGAGGCAGAGTGCCATGCTTCAGAGGAGATTCCTCAACCTTCGGACAATCCTAATGTAGCTGTCCCACTGTTTGTGCCCCGAGGGGGAAGCTCGAGCCACATTAGGTGTGAGCGCAAGGACAATCTTACTTTGTATTTCCCCACTCAGAGTTATTATGAGATGGGGATACTTTGGTCCTTGGTGATGCCTACTAGGGCTAAGGTAATCGTCAAGTACAATGTTGACGATATAAAAAGGGCTTTGGCGTCTATACCCAAGCGATAAGCTTCCTATTCCATGCAATCCTTCATGTTTAAGTTTGTCCTCTTGTGCATATCTAATATTTGTCTCTCACTTTGTCTCTTTACCTGCTAGGTTGTGGCTCTACAAACTGGGCTTGCTGAGTCAAGCTGATGCCAAACATCAGACTTGATGGCCGTCGTTAATGACAAAAAGAAGGAACCTCATCACTACAAGAAGAAAGTTTCTTCTTTGAAGAAGACTCTTGAGGCTTTGGAGGCTCAAGCCCACGAGCAAGAGATAGAGATTGACAATCTGCGGTTCGTCTTGACCCGCACGCCAGATGAAGTTGTAGAGTGGTATAAGGCCTTTATCGAGTATGCTAAGGATATAGAGGCATCCGTAGAGTAGTATAAGTCGTCATCTGATTATGCCAAGGCTTTGCATTCGAACGGGCAAAAGGCGATGGCGACATCTATTAAATTGGCCAAAGAGTGGATTTTCGTTAAGCATCCTTCAGGTTTTGACAGGTTTTTTGCACAGCATAAGTGCAAAAAGAACGGGGCGCATCAATCTAAGACTTTTGGGCACTCATCACAAGGTGGGAGCGAAGAGGCCTCCTACTTGAGTTGAAGCATCCTTTAGTTGTAGGCCCTTTAGCCCCTTTTTTGTTGCCCTTCATTTCTACCATTTGAATGTCTCTTTTGTCTCTTACTGGTCCGAGATGTGGACATGCAGTCACAATTTGTTCTGAGTATGGACGCTTCCTTATTGAATGTTATTAACGCTTAGTTTTCCTATCTTCTTTTATATATGGGCGTTGCTCTTCAATGTGTACAATTTAGTTTGTTTTCTCTTGCACTAGTTTCCCCATTTAATCACATAGTAGTTCGCGAAAAAGATATTTGACGGGGCATGTCTTGATTTATAGGGTCAATTATCGATCGTAGGCGATCGTGGGGTTGACGGTCGTAGGTCGTCTGGCACTCCAAGGCTGTATTGAATGTAGAGCACAGGGTCCAGTGGTTTAGGGCTCTAGTCAATCTTTGGTTTTGAAGGCTCACCATCGGGACCATAGAGTGTTGTTGGGTGTGTACCCGACTTATTAATTTTGTCGTATTCCGAGCTAGCCCCTTGGGCTTCATCGCACGTAAAATGTGTCGTCTAATAGTTTAGGGCCTTAGCCAATTTTTAGTTTTTTAGGCTCTTCACTTAGTTGTGTGGGCTATGTTGACCGTTGGGCATAAGGTTTAGCGATTTAGGGCCTTAACTAATTTTTTGACTTTTTAGGCTCTCCGCCTAGCCACATAGGTTATGTCGACTGTCGAAAGTAGGGTTCAACGATTTAGGTCCTTAGCCAATTTTTTGGCTTTGAAGGCTCTCCACCTAGCCACTTAGGTTATGTCAACCGTCGAGCATAAGGTCTAACAGTTTAAGGCCTTAGCCAATTTTTTAGCTTTGAAGGCTCTCCGCCTACCCACTTGGGCTATGCCCACCATCGGTCATAGGGTCTAGCGGTTTAAGATTTGGGTCGTATAGTGCTGTCGAGTTGATAACCAATTTATTGGCATTGTCGATCTTTGCCTAGCCTCTTGGGCTACGTCAAATGTAGAGTGCAAGGTCTTTTGGTTTAGGGCCTTAACTAATTTTTAGTTTTGAATGTTGCGGTTGGTGGCGAAATTGCTTTGGGTAAAAATGTATTAGTAGCTTATATGCCATGAGAAGGTTACAATTCTGTCGAATTATTTATCCCTCGGTCTATTAGTGAACCATCTTTTTGAAAGATGTTCCCAAAACAAAAATTGTTACACAGATATCTATTATTTAGACATGTTGTCGATATGGAATTATCAGAAAATTAACAAGCATGGTGATCAGTTGGACCTTTGATTAATTAACATTTCTTTTTTTGAAAGATAATTTTCAAAAATACTATAAATATGATAAAAGCCACTCCACTAGGATCGTAGAGCGCGATCGAGTTGACGAGAGGGTTTTAAAGCTGAACGGTAACATAAATTGCCTGGATTTGGGAGCTCAGGAGGCACACCAGGACGTTCCAACTAGTCTAGCCTTTCCTTAGCATCGATATATTTGTCTCCCTTCTTTAGCAAGTCATGCACCGTCTCCGATGGGTTTTTAGAGAGTGACATCTTAAAAGCTAGGCTACATGCCCCGTTCATTAATGTGGTTTCCACTGCAGACATTTGAAGGTCCTTTATACCAAGCGTCTCCCGGCTAAACCTAGCCAAGTGCTCCTATAAGGATTCGTCTTTCTCCTGTACTACCTGCATCAACCCAATGGTTGTCTTCTTCTTCCTCCGATTGCTTAGGAAGTAAGCCACAAAACTCCTGAGAGCTCATTAAATGTTCTAATAGACTAGGGGGCTAGTGTTGCTAAACAGTCTCTGGCCTCCCTTTGGAGTATCGGGAAGAAGGACGGGTACATCTCTACGTTAGGTGTTGCATAGAGTCTCATCAAATCAACGAAGGTCCATAGGTGGTCAAGTAAATCTGTGACTTCATCATATGCTTTTATCATAAGCTACTTGAAGCCCCTGGATAGAGGGACTACCATGATCTCGAGTGCGAATGGATCTTCTTTCAAAACCATTTGCTTACATTTGTCATTCCTTCTGGATAGTGCATCATCTATCTTTGGGCTCACTATTTCCTCTATCCTCCGTTCCAGGTCTACCATGGGCAGTGCGAGTAGAACTGTTACCCTTGGAGCCCCCGAGTTTGCCATCACTGATTGGATGATAGGTGGGGCTTCTGTGGGTGCCCCTTAAGGCGGTTGCACGACCTCCGCCAAGTTTGACGGTAGGAGCGTGGCTCTTTACACTTGATTTTGCAAGAGAGTCATCATCGTTGCCAACTGAGCCTCCAAAACGCGAAATTGGCTTTGTGTTACATATTGAGGTGGTGGTGGTAGATCGGGACGCCTTGCGACAGATTCCAACTCCGTCTCCGTCGCATTCCCCATCAAAGCGCGTATCACTTCTTGTTCATCTTCTTGACCTAGCTTTTTTATTTAGTGGAGTTTCCCTCAAACAGCGCCAATGAAGTTGTTGTGAAACAATAGGTCCGTACTCTCTTGGCAGCGCAAGGTATTCCTACTACTCCAATAAACAAATGTTACCTAGAAAATAAGAGCGAGACTTTTTCCTCCATTTTACCTCTGTCGTGAGAATTAATATTGAGTGAGAAAAAGCAAAGAATGTATTCAGATAGTCAAAATTCTTCTGAGAGATACCTGTTTCATCTTGAGTGTATTTATAAATGCCTGAAGCCACGTGAATGTTGGGCGATTACGGTGCCAGGTGTCCCACGTACATCTCCCACTACCCCCACGATCTAAGTGGGGGGCCTCCAACTATTTGATAGTTGGTTGTGTCTGTGACAGCCGTCAAGCGATCTCCATCCAATTTATTGATAATTTCATGACTAAGTGGTGGGTCGGCCACGTGGTGGTAAATGGTTGTATGGGGTTGACGGTTCAGCATAGACGTAAAGTGCTCATGGGTGTTGACGGCCCAGTATGGATGTAAAGCACTCATAGGGTTCAACAGTCTAGCATGGACGTAGAGCGAGTCGACGACTCAATATAGACGTAAATACCTGTTGAGTAGCCTTCACATTGTTGGTTTTCATAGACAATTATTAGTACCATCCAATATCAAATGTTAAATCTTTTTGTCAACTTTATATTGAGAGTAAACATAATAATTATGTCGTATTTTAATTTAGCATTTTTGTGGCCTCAAAATTCAAGAGTTCCACCTCTAAAAGCTCAAACACGATAATAAAGGGTAACATTTTAAACTAATTTTAACGTTAATTAATGGAAGAAATTATTTAATATTTTCCCAATAGACAATAGATAATTAAAGGAACTAAGGGTCCGTTTGATTGTAAAAATAGAATTTAAGTGAAAAGAAAACAAATTTTAGGAAATTAAATTGCCCAAAAATTTTTTTACTAAGAATTGTCGATTATTGTATTTGATTGGTATAATTTTCACTTGAAAATGTTGAAATAAATGTATTTTTTGGTGTTCGTTTGACTTTATTTAACATGAAAATTGTCAATTAAAGAGATAGAATTTACTGGTATTGAAAATAAAATTTATTTCCATTGCAAAAAAATAAAAAATAAAAATAATAAAAATAATAAATAAATAAATAAAATAAAAAAATAAAATAAAATCATTTATCTTTTGGTGTTCGTTTGACTTTGTTTTACATAAAAATTGTCAATTAAAGAAAAATATATTTTTTACAATTAGGGATATAATTTGTTTCCATTGTCAAAATAATAATAATAATAATAATAATAATAATAATAATAATAATAATAATAATAAAACGTAACAGATTTCAAGGAAAACCAAGAAAATTCTAGCTTCCAAGAAAACCAAATTCTATGTAAAATTTTGCTATCAAACACTACAAAATAGGTGAAAATTTTTCCATGAAATTTGGCCCTATCAAACATGGCCTAAGTCAACTAACCATTCCCTCATGTACGCAAGTCATGGAAACTTTCAAAGATAAAAGTCAAAAACAAATAACATTGACAATAAAATCTTGTCTTATTTTTCAATTAACATATAAACTTATTTCTCTTCAAAGCAAAACCCAACTAATGACCCAAGCGACCATTTTCCCTCCCCCGTGATCGAGTTGGCACGCCTCGAAAATATTTAGTGTTTATTTCATGTTAGGTATAAATGAAGTTGAGATGCTATGTTGCTTATCTTATCTCTGTTAGTATTATTCTCATCACATAACCAAAAATCTGTGGGAATCTATCACCATGTGGCCACCTCAGTTTGTAGACTCGTAGAACTTCATGATTATTGTATATGTTCAGCTTGCCATATATTCTATCAAGTAATGTTATTCATAATCGTTCACTACAACTACGATTACGTAACATACACATGACATGGATTATTTGATGCATTAATGAGGTAATTTTTTATTGACTAATGCATCAAATAATCACATTACACATGTATGCTACATAAGACAACTGCTGTAATGAGCGACCATGAATGACAATATTCTATTCCACTATCTCAAATTGACTCCAATGCCTCAAATGGGGATTATCGGTCGGTTAGTCAAACTCTTGTGAGCCATGTCCCACCTTTGTCCATTGCAAAAAACATTGGCATACTACAAAGAATATCTAAGTAGATCAGTGACAATTAAGACGTGAAAGGTATGGTATTCTTCTAGTCAGATGTTTATCAAATTGGCACACAATATAATATTCAAGAAAACTTCCCACTTTTGGGGAAGAAATTTAGGTCACAATGTTGAAGACTCTGAAATAAAGGAACGAATGATTTTACTTTTACATAATGAAATTATATAATAATTTACATACATATGAAATGTCAAAAAGAAAGTGGGAACAATTTTTTTTTTTTTAATAATTGGTTGAAGAAATTCTGACCCAACTATTTCTCACATCATCATATGTATATAAACCAATATGTACATGTACACTATCGAGAAAGAACATCCCCTTCTTCAAAACATAAATTGAAGAAGTTCATAACAATTTAGAACCTTCTTAAAATTTCTTAATACCAGTCTCAATAGTAGTAGCTTGCCAACACAAGCACATGAACATTTTCAGCCACCAGGTTATAACCAAATCAACAAAATCTACCACTACCATCAGAACCAAACCACGCTAGAAAGAATCCTCCGTACATCACACGACCTTATGGTACGACAGGTAATTGCAAGTAACCTCGCCATCCCACAAGAGCAGATACCATGAAAGCAACGCAGTTACAATGGCACCCACATATTTTCTATCGAGAACACAACCAATCACTTGACGCAACACACAGGACAAAATATTGGCGACACCAATGAGAGCAAACAAAACACCTTAGCACGTAGTGATATCAAGATAAAACCATCACACTCACAACATCAACATTAATAACATCACTTTCATGCAGAAAGAATGTGGAAAGGGGAAGAGAAGGTATAACTTTGAGCATCAGCTGTGATTCAAAATAAATTGATGATCAAGGCAAATCAAACTACATAGCCGGGAGAATGTTGAAGGTACCCAAGTCTGTAATAATTCAAATTTAATACTAAAACAACTGATCAGACTGTATAATTCCAAGATAAAATAGAGAGAAATATGTCCTTCACAATAAAAAATGGCTCTTGTGCATGACTTCCTCCTAAATAATACAACAGATAATTGTTGAAGCAGCATATTTGAACTGGGACGTTCAAAAATTCCCAGCTGTTGCAGCACCTGACTAGAACCAGCCCCCATCTTAAAACGCCACGCGACCAGCATTTCCTTTGTCACTAAACAGCCTGCTTTCTGATATCCTTCTGTCAATTGCAGCATCAATTGAGTTCATCTGTAAGATAAACCCCTAGTTAAAAGGATATCAGGACAGGGACTACCGCCAATCAAATAATCAGCAGTCAAATATTATAACTTTTTTTAGTCAAGAGATACCGAACTCAGCAAAAGGAGCTGACCTGGGCCAGGTTCGAATTCAAGTTCGATCTTAAAAAATATTGTATGACGATACGAATGGGCAAAAATCTGTTTGGTGTGTACTTGTTCCACCCAAACCCCAATACATTGCGATCAAGCACAAGGAGAATTCATGAAATGGAATTAATAAAATTTCTAAAAGAGTAAATACATACACTCTGATCTTAATGTTGTACGATGCTAGGTTGAAGAGTCCTGGAGTTGATTGCAGGATGCTTGTGAGAAATAAATTACTTACTACAGAGAAGATAACGAGGATACCTACTTGAACCTTTGTTGACCACAAAATTGGCGGGATTGCTTGCCAACAGGACCAAAATAGATTAAACATTTCATTACATCAAAAGAGATAAAGAAAATGTAGAGAGATACTTTGAGCAAATTGCTCATACGTGTTCTTAAGGGGAAGCAAAGCAAATTGAAGTACATATACAGGTACCTTTACAAATATGAAACAAGGAGTAAACATGAGAAATTGTAAACAATAAGCAATGCACGAGCACCTGGTTAGTTGAGCAACTCAACTTCATATCCATATGAAAGAACTGAGTACTATGTAATTACAACTTACCTGGGTAGTTTCATCATGCACCTGATACTTCAGTAAGGACATTCTTCTTTCCTCCTGTAAAATTTCACAAGTGTGACAACCCCAGCCAAAAGAGAGAGAGGAGGCATCTTACACAACTTTCAGAAAAGCTCTACTAACCATGGACATAGCTTCGTCATCCCAGACTAAATAGACCTCATTTGTAGCAGGCTGTGTAGCTGGAGCCTTATTTGCAATTATAGGAGGCGGTCCAATTGAAGGGCCACCCGTATTTGGACCAGAGGCATAAGAATGTGAATTTGCTGATATTGCAGCTGCTAAACAATTGGGGGAAAAAGCATGTGCTAAGAGAGAATGATAGAATATGGACAGCACAAGACAGGTGCAGATTCTCACCTATATTTTCCAGCATTAACGCATAGACAATTACCAACACTTAGATAATAATATAAGAGAAATACCAAAAAGCCCTCAAGTGATCATTTATCTGAAAAAAACCGAACTACTCTTTATTTCTCAGAATGAGAATAGAAACACAAGGTATCCATTTTCATCACCATAAATCCAGCTAGACAGAGCAAGACTACCAATGATAACGGAAGATATAGTCTGATTAAGTTAGCCTTATTTAGGTCTACTAGTTGTTCACCCGGAAACCCTCATAACGGATAATCTCCTACCAGTTGGCAGGAGCTTCCGCTACCATAAATTATACAGAACTCTATCCACGATTACAATCATTGAGAAAATATTCCATCACTCAGAGTCGATTGCCAATACAATGCCATATTTCCCATCCAATTGTCACCCACAACTTTATCAAATGAAACGCCTTCTGCAAACGAAGCCAGAAGATATAATCTTCTCTGAAGGGTTATAACCATGCTCTTAATAGACTATTCCTACTTTTTATTTGTGCTGGTCGCCATGAGAAAATAAGGGATACACAAGTTCTACAATCTAAACATTGAACCAATTTGCAGTCTCTTCCAAATACAGCTGGCACATTAGGAATTGCTTGTGCTCACCGCTTTACGAGGGATAAAGTGTTCATAATCAATCTAGTGTCAGTACGAGTTCCAGATTTAGATCTTTTGCCTGTGTACATAAGCAATTGTTAAGGAATTTCTGCCTAGTATTCCAGTCATAATAACATATACTTTTGATGGTGTAAATCCTAAGTCAAACAGTTGGAGATTTTGATAATGAAAATTAGTTTTGAGCTTTCTAGACAGAGGGAAAATGTTTGGATAATGGGTAGGAGTTATTTTAAGCAATTTTTTTACAAAAACTAAGCATTGTATCAAATGAGGAAAGAAATGGAGATTATGGATTGAAAAGTGATAGTCTGCCAGGGTCATTTGCACAAACCCTAGCCAGATCATCTCTCAAACAAGGGGGCCCACACCCATTTTTTAAGGACAAAAAAAATGTCCACCCTCTCATAGTCTGGACAGGGTCTATCCAAATGACCTTGGCAGACTAGCATAGTCCAAATGGATTTTGGGTGTTACAGTATAAGACAGCACTTCGAATCTCCCTACAATTACAAATTAACTACCACACTAACCATTTCCACTCCCTCATTATTAATATTTTATTGTAACATGCTATATGTAGCCTATTTATATAATTATATCTCATCATTTTAAATAAAATACACAGTCTAACATATTTATACTAAAAAATATATATATATATTTAAGGTTTGAATTCACATGCATCTCAACTATGCTTTGTTAACTGTGGGCAACCACAAAATAAACAAAGGTACCATTGAAAGCCAGATGGCAAAGAAGTAGATATAAAATGAATAGAATTTGAAAATTCAAACAAATTTTGTACTGGCATACAAGGTTGCCAAGTGAACAGCTAAAAGCTAAGATACCCACAAACTCTCTTGCTTAAATCAGGGCTTCTGTTGGAACTAAACGAGAAAGATTTACATTTATAAATCAGTTTTCCAGTTGGAAGAAAGAATATGGCACAAAGTCATAGTTCCACTCTAACCAGTACCAACAAATACTGATCAAAATCACTGCAGGAAAACTGTGAAAAAAAAAAAAAAAAAAATTACCTGGAATGCCAGAGGCAAGATAGCTATTAATAGCCAAAGAGTTACCGCCCATGTGTGGATCTGCACTCTTAAGTTCTGCAGAAGAGCTTAATGCAATGCTATTTGGAGGCATAGGTGCAGGAAAGGGTGAACTTTGAGAAAGATTGTTGGTAGGAACAACAGGGAACAGAGGTTGAGATATAGGAACAGGAGAAGCTGCAGACATTCCAGGCGGTGTGATTGGCATTGATGGTTGAAGCACAGGGGACGTTGCAGGTGGCCCAGGCGGCCTGACATTCTGTACAGGAAACAAAGGCTGCTGTGACATTGGTGCAGAAGGTGGAACTGACACAGCTGGATGTTGTGGATACCAAGGTTGTGGGCGAGGTAAAACAGGCCACCCACCAGGAGGCATAGGAATTGCAGGATTATAACTGCATCACATGATGGAAAAATCCAGTGAAAAACAGTTCACTCCAGTATGGCAATGGTTATAAATGTATGAAAAAGAAAAGAAACAAATATTAGCGTTTTCTCATTACTTAAAGCAGGAACAAAATACCAGTCAATGTAGCAACCAAAATGGAAATGACTTAGAACCAATGGTATATTAATCAAATACACAAGTATCAACTATTTCAAAGGGAAAAGGGATGCCAGTGAGGGAAATGAAATTTGAAGAACATATGTTCACTTCAGGCTAGTACAGCAATAACAAGACAAATCAACTATATTTTCTAAATTCCTATCCAGCATGTATTCAATTCAATTTTTTCATTACTTGGTGATAAGAACCAATATTTTTTCTAGAAATCTCCTCGGTTCATTTTCAAATGTTTCCATACTACACCAATGCATTACTGTTGAAGTTGCATCACCAAAGATTTAGCATAGTCAAAGACACAAACAACAATTGAATCAATATGAGCAGCGACACAAGAACCTACAAAGGTGGCATCGTGCCCAAAGCTGGCCGAGGTGGAAACCCCACACCTAATGATCCCGGAATCATGCCACCGACCGTTTGGGATGATGGAATTTCAACTTTAGCTGTTTTTGAAGGAGTGTCTTCCTCTACAAAAAAATAAATAAATAAATAAAATAAAAAATAAAAATAGTATCAAATGAGCCCACCAATAAAACAAAACAAACAACTCTTTGAAACAAGAGTCAAAGAAAATCCTTACCAAATGCATTCATCCAGTTGTTTAGTGGATAAACATTTAAGCATAATATTATTATTAAAAAAAAAAAAAACAGTGATATACACACTACTAATGAAAAGAGACTAAAACAGACATATTTTGATAAATTGGTATCCTTTATTTAAAATGAAGACGAGGAGAAACTTTGGATAAATCAGAAACTTCCAGTAATAGAAAAGTGAAAAATAAAATAAAAATATGAGAAAATATCAAATGAAGGAACATTTATAACAGTTGTGTGCATCAGATTCTAAAATAAGATATACCTTTTCAATTTTTGTCACTCCTTCTGGCTGATCTTTGGGAAAGGGGGTTTGGGAGAAAAAGAATTAACATGCAAACCATGATACTCAGCTATAACTACACAAACATGCAAACATAAAGCACCCAGCAACCATTAATCCATTATACTATTTTGTGAAGCACCTCAAAATCATATGAAAAGTGGATAAGGATATTAACATATACCCCATTTAAGTTATTCTAGCACAGAGGTTACCATATCTCCCATTTTGAGTCAAATGTCATTTTTACAAGTAGTAAAGAAACGATAGGCTTACTACAGATTCCCCAAACCACATTAATGTCAAATAAGCAGGTTAATGAAAACATAAAAGCGAATAATCTTAACCACACAATATGTGCTCTCTACTTAGGTTATTGTTTAGAAAAAGTTCTTTTTGAATACCAGATAAACACATTCTCCTTTTCTATGAATCAGAAAGCACCATGAAATGGTGAACAGACGCTCTCATACTGCTCTAGATTTCCCTTATTTTTCAAGTTCAAATCAGAGAAAACGTAAGCATGATATAACTTTTGAACTAGTGCAAATACACAAAATACAAGATTGAGGTGTTGCACAGATATGACTTGTGTAAGACAATAAAAAGCATACCTTCCTCTCCATAGTGAGCAGCTAACACATCAGGCGGAATTCCTTGCATTCCATATATTTCAATATCTGTTGACTCTCTCCCAGGTTTTGCATTTGGAACTCTGACAATATGTTGTCATGTTATATTAGAAGTAAAAAATAACAACACAAATATGCTGAGAACAAGATGAGTCAAAGAAACTTGAGAGAAACTCTACACTAAGATTTCACTTTTTAAAAACAAAGGAACACGTCAAAAAAAATTATAATAAAGATGCAAGCTACCTTGACTTATTTTGTTATTCCAGTGCACATTATTCTGTATCTTGATTCCTAAATGTAAAATATTAATTTGATAGATTACAGCTTCTTCATTATTTACAAACTTTGTTTCACTAGCACAAACCATATGAATGAGCAGACACAATTACTTTATCAAAAATACAAACTAAATCCTACTGCCACAAAATTCACAAAGTATGCACTTAGTTCCAAGCTTGCTTGTAACTGAACCCTTCTAAATAATGCACTTCCCATGTTATTTAAAATCCTAGCATCTAACTCCAATAGTTATATTCTCTCCAAAAATAATTACAATAATGAGAAAAAAAGGAATGTGAGATCTACAACAGAATTCCTCCATCTCCAATAAAAAAAATAAACAGGGAATACAAATACATGGGTTACTGAATCTTTCTAATTATGCATTTCATATGTTATGTAAAATCCCAGAAACTTTCTCAAACGGTTATATTATCTCTCAAAACCAATTAAGAGAAAGAACAAAAAGAGGAATGCAAATTCAGAGGAGGACTGCCTCAACCCCCCAAAGAGGAAAAAGGTGAAAAAGGAAAAAACAGGAAAAAATACACATTGGGAAGCCCATCAAAACCCCTAGCT
>NC_036252.1:18636615-18685809 GCF_002742605.1 Olea europaea var. sylvestris | reverse complement strand
GAAGCCCAAAAAAACCCCCAACAAAAAAAAAAAAAAAAAAAAAAAAAAAAAAAAAAATAATAATAATAATAATAATAATAATGATAATAATAATAAATTAATTAGGCATTTAATCAAGGCAATCCACATCCACCATAACATTAATATAAAAATTGAAAAGGGAAATAAAAATTGAGCAGCAAGCAAAATAAGATTAAGAATAAGAGAGGCACAGACTTGGCTACTTGCTCCTTGTGGACCTGGAGGACATGGATGGCCATACCGCCGGCAGTGGATAGCTTCTTGTGGCAAACGTGACATTTAAAGTGCTTTGCCTTCTGGTGCTGCACCAATATCTTCTCATCTTCGAATTCCCTGTCACAATAATAGCACCAAACCTTATCCATCGCCCCTCTTTTCTTCTTCTTCCCCATTCTTCTTAATTCGTTTCGGTTTTGATTACTCTCAAACCAAAAGATAATCGACTAACGGTACTGCGTTACGTACGAACTGATCATCCAACAGTGATTCAATAAGATTTACGGCTCGGAATTTCTTGATAATTCCTCAAACGGATTTCTCATTAATCAAATTTCTTGGGAAGGAGATTTTTAAGGGCCGAGTGGGTTAGGGTTTCTGGGGGTCGGATCCGCTTGGAACTCTATTCACCACGTTTTTATTTGGGCATTATTATTTCCAGCCACATTATAAATTTTTATTACATCCACTTTTAAAAATAATTTTTTATTATATTTTAAATGCTTTGTAAATTTACTTAAATAGACATAAACAAAATTAAATAAAACTACAAAACGCTAAATTGATCCACTAATTTTTACTTTCATTAAATTATCAATCTTTTTTTATTCTTTTAGAATTTGTGTTTAACTAGAATCTTAATAGATTAATAAAAATTACATGAATATAATTAGGGAAAATTAGGCAATACTCTAATGAATGTCGTTTATTTATTTGATAAGTTTTTTTAGTGAATTTCTGTGATATATATGAACTTCAACTGGGCAATTCTATAAGGTGTTTGTCAGCGCACAATGCAGAGCCCAGAAAAGAAGAGATATATGAACTTCAACTGGGCAATTCTATAAGGTGTTTGTCAGCGCACAATGCAGAGCCCAGAAAAGAAGAGTTGTCTTACACTCCCAACAATCTGCTTACAGAATTGATTTGAAGATGTGGCAGAGGAAAACATTGGAATTGCTAAGGATTTGACCGAGGTATACCTGAATAATATTGTTGATGGTTGCGTCGCGCGTGTTGCAGCCAAGCTGGAATCTATGGAGCCTTCCTCTAGTGTTAAGGATAGGATTGGTTATAGCATGATTTCAGATGCTGAGGCAAAATGCCTTATCAAACTTGGGGAGAGGGTCCATATTGAACCTACAAGTGGTAACACTGGCATAGGTTTGGCATTCATGGCAGCAGCAAAGGGATACATGCTTATCATTATGATGCCTTCAATTCTCATTGGTTTTGGTGCTGAAGTGGTGCTCACTGACCCCACAAAGGGAATGAAAGGTGTTGTTCAAAAAGCTAAAGAGATACGAGACAAGACACCTAACTCCTACATTCTTCAGCAGTTTGAAAATTCGGCCAACCTGAAGATACATTATGAAACCACTGGACCAGAAATCTGGAAAGGGTCAAACGGAAAAATTGATCTTTTGTTTCTGGAATTGGCACTGGAGGGACGATCACTGGTGCAGGAAAGTTCCTTAAAGAGCAAAACCCTAATATAAAGTTGTTTGGTGTGGAACCAGTTGAAAGTCCGGTTTTCTCTGGAGGAAAACCTGGTCCTCATAAGATTCAAGGAATTGGTACTGGTTTTATTCCTGGGGTTTTGGAGGTTGATCTTATTGATGAAGTAATTCAAATTTCAAGCGATAAAGCCATAGAAACTGCAAAGCTTCTAACATTGAAAGAAGGGTTACTAGTGGGAATATCATCTGATACTGCAGTAGCTGCTGCAATTAGGATTGTGAAGAGACCAGAGAATGTTGGAAAACTCATTATTGTGATCTTCCCGAATTTTGGTTGTGCTTTTTGAATCCGTGAGGCGAGAGGCTGAGAATATGACTTTCGAGTAAAAGGTTTGCTGGCTTTTCGACCCCCCTAATGTTTGTCGCATCCTGTGTTTTTGTCATTTCAGTTTTCTTCAAATGTATCAAATGAAATTGTTGGAAATAATGTGACGCTTTCTTATAGACATAGGCTATGTCACATAGCATGAAGTGATGGGATTTTGCATTAAAAATAAAAAATAAAAAATGGGCAATCTACAAATGTAAAAGAGTTACATTATCAACGTGGATGCAAATAGTATTTCTTAAATGTGGATATATGTTATTCAAATGAATGAATTTAGTAAGGATAAAATTGGAATATAACGTGGATGCAAATAGTATTTTTTTTAAAATTTTTAAATTTTATTAGGGATGAACTTAGAGTGGGATGTATTTATAAAAAGTGTGGGTGGAAATAGCGTTGTACGATTCACATTAAAATATAGGAAGAATTGGAGTAGAAGCCCTTGATTTACGAGTAATATGGCATTAGAGTCTTCAAGTCTTCAACCTCGATCTTTCGACGTTTGTGTTCAAAGTTTTGAGGTTTAACACTAAGATCCCCACAATGTTTTCTATTGGCTTGACTACCAACCGACTAATTTTTAGTTGAAACAACAATTGTAATATTATTTCAATTGTGCTACATATACATAAAAAAAAACTACAGATTCATTGACCAACACATTGTTGACTTCTCGTTTTGATCATCACAAACAAATTACGTTTATTTCTAGTATTGATAGTGATCAACTAAAAATGAAAACACGAGAATCGAGATCAAGAATTATGCATTGTGACAAACAATTTTGGCGCTTGACAATTAACATGGAAGCAAATTGGTGATTGATGATCGTAAAGATGGAAATCGAGCCTTTGCTTCAAAAATCACATTGGAGAAGATATTGATCATCAAATTCAAGACATTAGATATTTATGCGTTTTGAACTCGAATGTAAAGATAAATCACTTCAATATTTCGCATCGACTATAGCGTAAAATAATTTTTATGCACGGGAACTTTCTCTCGACACAAAACAATACTTGCATAAAATTATTTTCAAAATATAAGTATTTTGATTTCATAATTAAATATTTACAAAATATTTATATATACAAAATAAATAAGAAAATCTTTCAAATACCTACATAGAGAAAATTCATCTCGAAAGAAATACTCCGGAGGGTAGAATTCTGGCGATCAGAATATCTGGATGGACCTCCAACTGTCACTTTTTTATCGTTTTCAAACGGCTAGTTTTTACCCGTCCGAACCATAACCGGACGTCTAGATCAACAGATTATTGATAGTTTGAATGCTATAAATACCCCTTTCTCTACCTCATTTGCAACAACTATTATTGAGTATTTAAGTGAGGCATTTATTAATCTTTTTAACCTTATTTTTCATTCTTTAGAAGATCAAATTATTTAATTCTTGAAAAAAAATTTGAGTGATCAAAACTTGTAAAAATCTTTTATCTCAATCAAAATTTTTCAACCAACACTTGAATTCTACTCTTTGTAATTTATTGAAGTATTGTACATACTTCTCTCTTGTTACTTAAGTATGCTCATATCATTTAGTAAGAGAGAAGCTTTCACTTGTAATTTTATTTCTTCTTATTTTAATTGTACGTTGTGTTAAGGTCCCCAAAAAGCTCCACATTGTAAAAGGATCAGTGCTCCTTGATTTTAAGTCACTGGAAGCATTGTAGGGGTTGGATCGCCATAGTCAATCAACTATAGTGAAAAGATCTTACTCGTAATAGAGAGCTTGGTAATAGGGAACGTGATCGTTGTTTGGATTGAACCTTCATATTACATCATTTGTGTCTTCTATTCTCTTCTACTTATTATTTTTCTTTTGTTATCTTGCTTGCATATGATTTTATTTGCTAAATGCTTAAATTTGCATTTATTTTCGAAAAGGTTTAGATAATCAATTCACTCCCATCTTTGTTAGGCATTTTTGGTATTTCAATTGGTATCAGAGCTTGGTACTCACCTTCAAAAGATTTTACAATGTTAAGTAACGGCTAACAAAGTTTTTCAAAATCTTGAGGGGCACTACACAAACCAACCTCCCTTCTTTGATGGCACACACTATAATTATTAGAAAGCTAAGATGATGGTATATATTCAATCAATTGATTATAACATTTGGGTAGTTATTGAGTACGGTCCCTATGTGCCTACCAAAACTATTAAAATAAATGTGAGATCGGATCAAACTATCCCTAAGTCTAGACAATAATATGATGAAGAAGATAAGAGAAAATTATCGTTAAATGCTAAAGGTAAGAATCTATTTTATTGTACACTAGATAAAAATGAACTTAATCGAATTAATACATGTAAATTGGTATACAATATTTGGCATACACTTGAAGTCACTCATGTTGGCACAAGCAAGGTTAAGGAAACAAAAATATATTTGTTAGCTAAAGAATTCAAAAATTTCTTCATAAATCAAGATGAACCTATTGTTGATATGATTACACATTTTACCGATATTGTGAATGGTCTTAAAGGTTTTGATTGTAGAATTACTAATGGTGAACTTGTTAGCAAAATGTTTAGGTCCTTATAGGAGGAATAAAGTCCGTTGAGGATGTTAATTGAGAATACCAAGGATATAAATACAATCCTTTGGAGGAGCTCTACAGTACATGAATGACTTATGCTCAATAATGCCTAGGTCAAGGAGAAAACAAGAAAAAGCAAGGAAGAATCAAAGGAGTTCCCCAAATGACAAATTACCTTAAAATTGAAAATTGAAGAAGGAACATCAAATGAAAATATGAGCGATGAAGAGTTTGATGATTTAGTTCTTCTCGTCATAAATGGAGAGGTCTTCATAATAATCGAAGATTTCAAAAGAATGAAGAAAAAGGTGAAGAAAGAAGTAAGAAATTTACTTGCTATGATTGTGATAAACCCGGTCACAAAAGAATTGAGTGCCATAACAAAAAGAAAAATTTCAAGAAAAAAGGCACTTCAAGCTACATAAGATGATAGTGAAGATGCAAAGCAAAATTAGAACGAAAGGCAAGACGAAGTTCCCAACATGTGATTTATGGCAATCAAAGATGAGGTAAGCGCGAATGAAAAATGTTCTTATGATGAGGTATAAAATTCATATGATGAAATGCTTGAAAAACTTGCCTTGAGTCATTCCATTCTTAAATAGAAAAATTCTTTGTTAAAAGATGAAATAAAGAAAATTTTGGAAAAACAAAAAGAAAATGTTGATCATGATTCATTGGTTAAGGAAAACATTTCATTAAAAGAAAAACTAGAAGATTTAACAAAAATTATTCATAAATTCACCGAGGGAAAGGAAAATTTTGATTTAATGCTCAGTAGTCAAAAATGCGTTTTTGATAAAGGGAAAATTGGATATAAACCCTCTTTAAAACAGAAATCTCTCAAAAATATGTTTGTTAACGTTTCAAACACTACATGTAGTTTTTGTAATAAAAGTGGATATGTAGTTTTTAATTATCTAGCTAAAAAAAAGTTATATTTCAAAAACAAGTATAAGTGTAATTGAGAATCCATAAAAACTAACTACCAAGGACTCAAGTTTTAATGGGTACCAAAAATCAAAACTTGAATTGTCCTTGTAGGTACTGAAGAAAACAAAAAACAAATGGTTCTTGAATAGTCATTGTTCGAAGCATATGACAGGAGATCGATCATTGCTATCGAACTTTAAAAACAATAATGGAAGCCACATAACCTTCAGAGACAATGTCAAAGGTAAAATTATCGACGTTGAAAATATAGATAATTACTCATCCCCTCAATTGAAAATGTTTAACTATTTGATAACATTAAACATAATTTACTAAGTTTTAGTCTATTATGTGATAAAAATTACAATATAAAATTCGATTTTTCCAAATGCCATATTAAGTATGCTACATCAAAAAAAGGTGATTTTCGTAAGAAGCCAAAATAAAGATGTTTATATCATAAACATTGAATTTAAAAATAATGAAAATTGTTTACTTAGCATGAAAGATGAATCATGGCTATGGCATAGAAAATTATGGCATGTTAGCATGGATCGTCTTTCAAAAATTTCTAAAAATTGTTTTGTAAAAGGTTTACCACATTTGAGAAAGATAAAATTTGTGATGTATGTCAATTTGGAAAATAAATGAAAAAATTTTCAAGCCTAAACTTTAGGCTTCAACTACAAAATCATTGCAACTTCTCCACATGGATCTTTCTGGACTTTCTAGTATGGCTAGCTTTGGAGGTAAACTTTACGCCTTTGATATTGTCGACGATTTTTCAAGATTTACTTGAGTCATATTTTTAAGTTTAAAAGAAGTTTTAAAAGCTTTTAAACATTTTTGCAAGAATGTTGAAAATGAAAAAGGTTATACCATTACGAATTTAATAATGTCGGCTTTGATGACTTTTATAATGAATATGGATATGAACATAATTTTTCGGCTCATATAACTCCTCAACAAAATGGTGTAGTAGAGAGAGAATCATACATTGCAAGAAATGGTTAGGACCATGATAAATGAAAGTAATTTGCCAAAATATTTTTGGGCCAAAACCGTTAATCCCGCTCACCACATCATCAATAGAATTTTAGTAAGCAAGAGGAAAACTAAAACTCTTTATGAACTTTGGAAAAATAGAATTCTGAATATTAGTATTTTAAAGTTTTTGGATGCAAATGCTTTATTTTAAACAAAGAGGATAATTTATGAAAATTCGATTCAAAATCCGATGTAGGAATTTTCCTAGGATATTCATTGACTAGAAAAACTTTTAGAGTTTTTAATAAATGAACTCTAGTCGTTGAAGAACCCATGCATATTACATTTGATGAGATTAACTCTTTTTGGTTGAGAGAAAGGTATTGATGACGATGTAGGTTTGGAAGCTCCATTTGAACAAATAAAGATTCAAGACCAAAGCAAGGAGGCACCTAACAAAGAACAAAAGGAGGAGCCAAATGTTCAAGAAAGTAAAGAAAAACAAACCGAAGCACAAAGTGATTCACCATTACCAAAAGAACGGAGGTTTATTCCATCACATCCTAAATAAAGAATTATAGGTGATCCATCGAATGGTATAACTACTAGAACCTCCTTTAAAAATCATCTCGGTAGTTGTGCATTTATTTCTCAGATTGATCCAAAAAACTTCTAAAAAAATGAGGTTGATGAGTTTTGGATTCTAGCGATGAAAGAAAAATTAAATCAACTTGAAAAATATCATGTTTAGGATTTAGTCGCTAGACCAAACCATCAAACCATTATTGGCACAAAATAGGTTTTCAGAAACAAAAAAAAAAATGAAAATAGAATAATTGTACGTAACAAGGCTAGATTAGTGGCCCAATATTATAATCAAGAAGAAGGTATCGATTTTGAAGAAATATTTGCACCCCTAGCTAGATTAGAATCCATTCATAAGCTTGTTGCCTTTGCATGTTACGAAGGCTTTACACTTTATCAAATGGGATGTTAAAAGTATATTTTTAGACGGATTTATTCAAGAAGAAGTTTTTATTGAGCAACCTCTCAACTTCATAGATCACAAGTGTCCGGATCATGTTTTTAAATTTAGAAAAGCTCTTTACGGTTTGAAACAAGCTCCAAGAGCTTGGTACGAATGTTTGAGCAAATGTTTTCTTTCAAATGGATTTTTGACTAGAAAAGCGAATACTACACTTTTTGTTAAAACACACAAGCGAGATATGCTTGTTGTTCAAAATTATGTTGATGACATTATTTTCGGTGCTACAAATATCCGTCTTTTAAGGATTTTCAAAATGCATGAGTAAAGAAATTGAAATGATTATGATGGGAGAACTAAAATTCTTCCTTGGTCTTCCAATTAAACAAACAAAAACTGGTATTTTTATAAATCAAAATAAATACATATTAGACATGCTCAAAAAGATTTGATATGCATAACCTTAAGCCATGAACACACATATGAGCACATCCTTAAAGCTTGACAAAGATGAGCAAGGCACACTAGTTGACGTCACAAAATATTGAGGTATGAATTCCTTCTTTAGTTAGCCGCTAGTAGACTCGATATTACATTTAATGTGTGTTTTTGGGCTAGATTTCAATCTAATCCTAGGGAATCACATTTATGTGCCGTAAAAAGGATTTGTGGATATCGTAGTGGAACTAAAACCTTATAACTTTAGTATCCAAAGGGGACTCACATTGACTTAATTAGCTACTCGGATGCCGATTGGGCTGGATGTAATATTGATTGAAAAAGTACTAACGGAAATTGTCACTTTCTAAGCTTTACACTTGTGTCTTGATTTACCAAAAAACAAAATTCCATTGCTATATCTATCGTCGAGGCAGAATACATTTCGATTTCAAGTTGTTGTGCACAAGCACTTTGGATAAAACAAATCTTTGTAATTATCACTTATGATCATGTGCCTATTATCTGTGATAACACTAGTACCATCAATTTGTCTAAGAATCTCGTCTTCCATTCACGAATTAAGTATATTGAAATTCGACACCACTTTCTTAGAGATCATGCACAAAAGGGAGATATCGTGTTAGAATTCATAAATATCGAGGAACAATTAGCCAATATCTTTACCAAACCTTTAACGCATGATCATTTCTCCCATATTTGAAGGGACTTAGGAATTATTGATGAAAATGAAGTGAATTAACTTTTTCATTTTGTATTACCATGTCACATTTAAACAAAAAAAAAATTATCTAGAGGACTCTTTGACGGTCACGACTGTCCAGATAAAATAGTTCAACTTGACAGTGCAATTTGAACTCTGTCAATCTGGACGTCCGGATGGTAAATCATACGTTCAGATCTGGGACTTTTCAATTTTTAAATCGTGAACTATGGCTTCATTTTTTTCATTTTCACTCTCATTTCTCTCCCTAAAATCACTCGAAATCACCCAAATGCTTTGTAAAAAACTCAATCTTTTCATCTAAACCAAGCACCTATAAGATTGGAATTCTCAAAATCACAAAATTGAGCATTTTCCTTCCAAAATTGCTCATTTTTCTCTTAAAAACTGAGCCTTAATCTAAATATTCAATACTTCATCAAATTCAAAAATGTTGGGGTCTCAACATCGCAAACGGGCTGGGAAATGCGTAAAGTAAATCGTTAGACGATCTTTGCCGCCATCTTTCGACGAAGATATGGATTGGAGCCCGAGGTGCCGGTCTATCCTTTTGAAAAATCCCTAATTTTAATAGGCAAAAATGCCGATTTTACCATTGAAGCTCCCGTATTTCATATAGAAGATTTTTTTTGAAAATATGGGTTAGGTCTCGGTTGTCGAATTAGAAGAACATGCTTATCCATGACTTATGAAGGATTTTTATAAAAACATGGTTATAAATCTTCTTTCTCATAACATTTCATGTTTACTTAACAATAAATTCATTATCATCACTAAAACACTCATTCATGATATTTTAAACATTGTGCTATGTGACACACAAATATTTCTTCACAAAGCACATCCCATATTAGAAGGTTATGATCCTACCGAAGTTTGTCGTCGAGTTACCGAAAATAGGGGTGGGCACATAAACCTCAAACCCATGGATTTGAACTGACTCAACCTGAGTCGGGTCGATTTGAGTTTAAGAAGAGGGAAAACGAGTCAGGTCAGTTCATTTGTAATTTTAAATTTAGATGGGTCGGTCGGTTCACTGTTCAAACATTTTCAAATTGACCCAATCTATTATCAAAAAAAGAATCCTTATTTCCTTTTCGTTCTCGCAAGTCTCCCTCTCAACTTCTAAAACGAACCTTCCTTTCCAGTTGCCATCGAAGTCTCAGACATCTCCTTAGTCTTTACAGAAAGCTTCCTTCAATTGTGGGTTTCTTCATTTTCGATTTTATATATACATCCCTTGGCAACATTTTCCATAGATCAATTACCTGTTCTTCCTTTCCCAGAGGTTCTTCATTTTTATATTTAGTCATTTTACATTATTCCTGTTCTGTTTATTTGATTACATTTGAATTTTTATTTGTTTCTTCTTCTAGGATTTATGCCTTTGTTTTAATTTGTAGATTTCTAATGGAAGTGGTTTTCTTTAAGAATGATTATTCCGAGATATAAGGATTTATTTTGTGAGTAATAAATTGGCACTAGTATAGAGATTCTACACAAGAGTTTTTGTTAACCATTCTTATTTTTATTTTCACTTTCTTCCTCTCACTTTTTGATTGTTTCAACAGCAAGGTAAACAACAACTTGCTTGAAGAAGAAGTACATACACCTACCCCACTTTTGACACGGATGATCACTGATGAACCTATTGATGGAGGAAGCATTTGAATTTGGCAAAGAATGTATCTATTCTGGTGATGTTCTTTGTGATGAATACCTTATAGAGTTTGTAGCTTGAAAATGTGAACACTTTTGTTTCTTTGTTAGTAAGAAAATCTTTTCTACTCTTTTCCTTCCAAATTTAAACCAATTTCCCGACTTTTGAATAGTAGATATAATGGATGAATAGACATGGTGGAATGATTTTTTTTCCTTCCAAAACAACATGGATATAGATAGTGAAATTGAAGCAATTGGTGAAACTCCTTCAACATCTGTTCCTCCACTTCCACCATCATGTTTAGGGAAGAGAAAAAATAGAAAACACTTCACAATTATAGGGAATTCAAAAGCAGAAGATGTTAGGTGTGCATGCAACTATTATGGGTAGGATTATGGTTGTAGGGCTAGGAAGTATGAGACTGGTACCTTGAAGAATCATTTGGTTCTTTATTGTAAGAAGTATCCCGGAAGATTGGAAGATAAACGACAAAAAAGTCCAACTAAGGGTGGTGTGAACATTCTAGTTGGCTTTAATAAGGAAGAGTGTAGGTTTGTATGTACTAAGATGATAATATTGGATGAATTACCTTTTAGATTTGTCGAAGGTGAGGGGTTTAGACAATTTTGTAGGCTAGCATGTCCTAAATTTGATCCTTCATCTCGTAGAATTGTTGTTAGAGATATTTATTAGTTGTAGTTGGATAAAAAATTGCAATTTAAAAAGATCATCCAACGTTAAAGAGTTTCTCTTACTACTGATACTTGGAATTCCATTCAAAATATTAATTCTATGTGTCTCACAGCACACTTTGTTGATTCTGATTGGAAGCTTCATAAATGGATTTTGGCCTTCCGTGTGATTGCTAATCATAAAGGTAAAACCATTGGTAAAGTCGATGAAACTTGTTTGCATGTATGGGGTATTAAGAGATTATTTACAATCATAGTTGATAATGCAACTATAAATAAAACAGCTATTTCTTATATTAAGAGGAAGATGATTGGTCAGAGTGGTGATGGGTGTGTTTAGATGGAAAGTATCTATACATGAGGTGTTGTGCACATATTATTAATTTGATTGTGTGTGAGGGGTTGAAGGAAGCACATGATTTAATTGTTAGTATTCGAAATGCAATAAAGTTAATGATGTGGATAGATACTTGTTAGATGCTTGTGAAGATATAAAGGACGATACTTTTGATGTTTTTAATTGGTGGAAGGTGAATGGAAACAAATATGGTGCATTGTCAAAACTTGCAAGAGATGTAATGGCTATTCAAGTGTCTATTATGGCCTCAGAAATTGCTTTCAGTACCGAAGGAAGAATTCTTAATCCATTTCATAGTTCTTTAACTCCTAGGATGGTGGAAGTTTTGGTGTGTACAGAAAATTGGATTAAAAAGTCTACAAAGCATGGAGAAATTCTATATGGAAGATGTGGAGGAATATAATAAGTTGGATCAAAGTAATGTAGCTATTCCATGATTTATGTTAAATATGTATTTTATCGAATTATTCCTCGTTTAATTATTATTTTTTTGTAGAACTTTTGGAATCAGAGAAATCAAATGAAGGCTAAATCAATGTGATTAGTTCATTTCTAAATTTTTGAGGTAGATATGTATTCAAATGTGCTTTACTCTTTATTAATGTAATATTTATCTTTTTCTCTAACTATTTCTATTATTTGTATTGTAGGAATGATGCTTAAAGCTTACACGATAACTTGGAAGTCGTAACATTTTACCTTATTATTTGTTTTATGAGAATTTTGATTTTGGATTATTGTAGCATTTGTATTCTTATTTATTGAGTTTGGATTACTGTAATATTTAAATTTTCTTTTCATGCTTGATGGTTATTTTGATTGTGTTTAGTTTCATTAGTATCTTTTTAATTTAATTAAGTTACTTTGTTTCGGTTAAATTTTTATGTTGTCACTATTTATGAAAATGACAAATTATCATCAACTGGAAGAAAAAATATTAAGTTTTTTTTTAATTTTAATTCAAGCAAATAAGGATTCATTTGGCAGTTTGAAACTAATGAAAAAAGAAAAAAACGATAAATAAAATAAAATAATTATTGACCCGGCTAGACCCGAACCAAGTTGGGTCAAGTCGATTCAAAAAAATAGCCCAAAACCAGTAAATTGGGGTTAGGTCAGTTTTGCATAAAAATCGGCCCAACCCGGCCCCGCTACCCACACCTAACGGGAAAGGATTTTGAAAATATAACAAAAATTAATTCAAATCAATCGACTCTTTCATGTAAAGTGCTACATAACATCACCACACATTTTATCTAGAAAATGTCACCATGATGAAGTTAGCTCATTCAATCTTCTTATCCTCAACTCATTTCTTTAGTCAAAAATTGGATTTTCCCACTATTGCATTATTTCTCATGAAGTTAGTTCATTCATCATGTCATGTCAAAGCTCTGCCATACGAGATGCTTCTTACCAAAATTTTTAAACATTTTGACATTTCTTTGGATATGAGACTTTTGTCACACTTTGACCTACTGATACCATAAACATCAAAACACTTAAACGCATGAAAATCAGAAAAGGCCATGGTCAGTGGGTAGCACATACAAAAGGATTTGATCGTACTTCCGATCATTCTACCCTAGCTTTCGAAAAAGAAGCTGAAGAAAAGACCGAGGACGAGCTTGAAGCCCTTGCTCCAGCTTCCGACATTCCCGGCTCTAGCGTACCTTGTCCATTTGGAGGTCACTTCACATTTATCGAGGAGCTGTATAATCTCCTTCATGGGTGCATTGATTCGCTCACCTCATTCGTCAACAGCCTGGGTAGCCTACTTGTTCAGATTTAGGCACAACAGACTACTATCCAGGATCAACAGGCCGAGATACAGGCTCAGTAGAGTGCATTCTTCGCGAACTTTTATGCTTGCTTCCCACCTTCGTCATCGCCTCCAGCGCCTTAGCTTCCTTTATCACATTTCATTTGTCCCGTGTTATCTACTTACTTATTATTTTTCTTGCGTTATCTTGCTTGCATATTATTTTATTTGCTAATTGCTTAAATTTGCATTTATTTTTGAAAAAGATTTAGATAACCAATTTAGCCCCTTTTGGTTATTTTTCTTAGGATTTCACACATCATGTGACGAAATTTGATTGAACCAAAATCTCACCAATTTCATTTTGCCATTAACTCGTATTACACAAGCATAGTCGTTTAAGTGTTGAAAGGATGGTTCGCCATGGCTTTTTGAAAAGATGAAATGAGTTTTTAAGACTCAAAAACAATGTTTGGATTCACTTGGCTAATTTTATGAAAATGCTTGTTTTACCTAAAAGAGCTTTTAGAGAAAGTTGGTCAAATATAGCTTCCTCCAAAAACACTTTGGAATAGGAATGTTTTTAAAATTAGTTTTCAAACAAAAGTTAAGGTAATTTCTTCCAAAAATACTTTTGCACGAAGCAAAAGTCATAATAAACGAGCCTAAAAAGACTTTGATAATTTTAATCTAATTATTGTCACCTCGTCAATTTGTGTAAAAAAAAAAAAAAGACCTTTATATGTTGATGTAGAACAAGCATTTTCCATATTATATTAATAGTATTACTTTTTACCTTTGTGGTCGCTATTCCTTCCTCCTCATGTAGGGTGAGGAAGAGTAATTAAGCATTTTCCATATTATACTAATACTATTATTTTTTTCCTTTGATATTGTCACAAAAGTTGTAACTCCACACACTTTAATTTATTACAATATATAGATTTTCAAATTTGTTCAGTTGAACATGTTATATCTTTTTATATTTGTTTTTATCAATATAATATCAATTTGACAAAGTAGCATAATGGTATATATAAATTAGTCAAGTTTGATAAGACTTGTACAATTGAGGATACTAGAAAATATGTCACATCCTTCTATCTGAAGTAAGTTGAACCCTAATCTTTTAATAATAAATAAATAAATAAGTAAATTTCACGGGGCGAGTTCCCGTGACAGGCGGCACCGAGGCGGGGCAGGGTAAATTGCCATCACTAAACTAATCCTAGAATTGAATTTAGTAGAGATAGGAAACATAACAAAGGAATAAGAAAATAATCTCTTTCTCATTATGCATATGGGATATACCTCGATCAATGTTAGATAGGTGAAGTCAGCGTGAGATATCCGATTGAGTTAGATTTGTGAAGCCTAATATACTGTACATTTGTTCATATGTCACGATTCGACCTTTAAGTAGGTCAACAAAGAGGTCTGGAGATGGTAGGCCCCCAGTGTTGGATTTCAGGGTTAAGAGCCCCTATTCTGTATAATAGGATATATTGGAAAATTTGCACTTTAAAGGTCCCTCTAATATTTTTCTCCTATATAAAGGATATCAGGGCATAGCTTCATTCTGTATAGGAAGAATCCTGTTCACGAAATATTTCTTTTCGATTTTAAAACCCACCGCAAGTGTACGGTTCATTAACAAGTAGTAAAATGGATTATGAGTCCAAGTATCGTTCCCACGAGGATTGAATTAGCTCTAATTAGACTAATGTGACCTTAACCGAATCTAATTGACAGAAAATTTGGTCTAAATGTGAAAAGCCCTAATTTTGGAAGAAATCCCCAATTTGAAACCCTAATTGCAAAGAAAACCCTAATTTCGAAATTTCACTAATCGAATGAAATAAACACGCAATTGAAATGTAAATATGCAATTTTAGAACTAATGTATTGAAATGAATCGAAATGAAATCATTAACAACTCGAATCCCCAATTGACTATTAAAAATCCTAATTTCACAAATTCAACGAATCGATGGAACAAAATGCCAATTCAATGTTCCTAAATTATCCAATACACTCTCTCGATATATATTGAATCTACTCTTACACACCACTAGCCTATATTTCTATGGATGATGCAATGTACAAGAATGCATGACTTTTTATGAACATATTCATGAATTGCATAAAGCATAGAGGTAAGTTTCCATCCCCTATCGGACCCTATGTCAATTTATATTCTATCGAATTTATTCCCCTTCTTTCGAATGCAAAGAACAAATCATCTACAATCACATAACAATTGGCCAAATAATTATGGAAGCATTAAAATATATAAATCAAACATTTGTCCAATCGAAACTATTGTTGAATTAATGAAATAATGGAAATTTAAATCATCAAAAGGTTCATCGAATTCCTAATGAACAAAAACCCTAGCCTATTATATTTTGAAGAAAATTACAAAAATTCAATAAAGGAGAAGACATCACCCTATTATAATTGTTGCTTGAAATCTTCAATCTTGATGAAATCCTCCTTCTTCTTGCATAAATTCTTGGATCTTGACGTTCTTGTGTACCTCTTTTCTCCCAAAAACATCTACCCTAGTTCTGGACGTGTTTTAGGGTACATATAGCGTGTCCAAATTAGGTAAGAAAGGAGTTGGAGTCGAAAAAGGAAACTACAAAAAATCTCCCGACGTTTCTTCTATGCGACCGCATAGAAGAAACCTATGCGGTCGCATAGGTCATTTGAAATGCCCAATTTTTTTCCCTGTATCCATCTATGCGGTCAAATGCCCAATTTTTTTCCCTGTATCCATCTAAGCGACCGCATAGATGGTTACACTATGCGGTCGCATAGATATAACCAACTATGTGATTTTTACATTTTGGTCCCTGAACTTCCTTGTTACTTCTTTTGACTTCTTTCTTCGATTTCTTCATCTTTTCAACAAATTTTATCTTCCAATTGATGACTGACACCATCAATTCTCATGCCCCTCATTCGGCACATCTTTTGAGTATTTGCGCTTTAGTCCTCCAACTTTCAATTGTCTTCATTTCAGTCCCTCTTTAATACTTTCTTCTTCCAATTGTTTTGCTTTGTCATTGAGCTCATACTTGGCATGTTTTCACTCTTGTTTTGCATTTACCTCAATTTTTCAATATTTGCACCTTTGGTCCTCGAACTATCACTTTGTTGCGTTTTGGTCCTTCTTCGGCTCTTTTCTCCTGAATTCCACAATTTCCATTGAAATACCTACATTGCATGAATTTAATAGGATTAAGCCACAATTCAACCATTTTATCCATGTTTAAGTCATGTTTGTGAACCAAATACGTGTGTAAAAACGTACTTATCAAATCCCAAACCTTTCAAAATATTGCAGACTATACCCAAACCTTTCATTTTTGTAGTTAGAATCCCTAACCTTCCTAAAGGACAAATCCTACGAAATTAAAAATTGATTTATTTTGATTAGTTAAATGACGGATAAAATTTTAACTTTATATTTTCTCAAATAAAGTAATTAAAATAATTAAATACAAACCAAAAAGAAAAGAGAAATATGTACCCTACTCCTACCCATCTGCCCACTTTATCTTCTCCAACCACCCCCACTTCATCCCAACCCAACCCTCAACTAAAACCATGTTCACATGTAATTTTATAGCTAATTATGATAAATTTTATGCTGACGGGCTAGTATTGATACCTTATAATATCTTCCTAAAGCCAAAATCTACAATTTGTTCAATAGGAAATACACCTATGCTGTCATTGTAAGTAACTTTCTGTTGTTCTTGATTATTTTTACAATATTGTTACACATACTTATTCGGGTTAGTTCCTTTTGCGTTCAGATTGATATTGGATTAATGGTATACCAACAATTTGGAGGAATAAATAGAATCAATTTCTATACAAGTTAAACGTTTGTGGCTGCTGGATTTTCTTCAGGGAAACTTGGAATAATTGCTTATTCTATAATCTTTGTTTGTTAAAGTACCTCAACCCGAATTTGGTAGCATCATATTGAGTTTGGACGAATTCCAATTCAAAGCCTTGATTTAATGCTGCCAAACCCGTCCTAGTTAGTTAAATCTTTGTTTAAATTTGTGCTGATATCGTGTTTTAGTGGCAATAATTTCTTTGGTACATTGCCTTAAACTTTGAGTGCGTCAATGGCTGATGGTTAAGTGGTGGAGAGAGGCGAATGGGTAGGTTTGATCTGGTTTTTATTGAGGGGTGGGTTGGGATGGAGTAGGGTGATGGTTGGCGAAGATGAAGTGGACGGGTAGGTAGGAGTTAAAGTACATATTTCTCTTTTCTTTCTTTTTTTGGTTTTTTATTTAATTATTTTATTAGAGAAAATATAAAGTTACAATTTTACCCTTTATTTAACTGGTCAAAATAAATGAATTTTCAATTTTGAGGGATTTATCCTTCAGGAGCAAATGAAATAAAAGTTTGGAACCATAGCTACAAAACTAAATAGTTTTGGTATGGTCTACAATATTTTGAAAGGTTTCGGATCCCAATTGCAATTCTCCCTTCTGTATATCATAGTAGAGATATAATAGAGAGATGCATGAGTTCAAGTATACAATAATTTTCTTATTTGATATAGTGCGGTTTTGCATAGATACCTTGTTTTTTCATGGAGGGTAAAGATATTTAAATTGCATATTATTGTTGTTTTCATTTTCTTTATTTCACATTATTAATTTCTCTCAGTAATACGAATTATTTTTTAACACAAAAAGTTGAAAAATCCACGTCTTCCAACTAGATCGTTGCCAACTCATTGAGAGAAGTCCTTACCAATAAAAAGTGAATTGACTTGATCAATCTCTTAACTTCAACTCAAATAAATACCATTTCATTTAATTGTCCTTTGAAAGACTCTCATTGAAATACCATAAAATGTGGTCCAAATTATCATATGGTGTTCATAGTAGATTTAAAATCTCGAAGCACGTGAATTACTTTGTCATGCTACAAAGCATCATTGAAAGTGACAAATCATTCTGATTCGTTCAAAATAGTCTATAGTTGGTAAGAAACCAATATTTTAGTTCGAAGAAACTCTATCGCACCTATCATTACAACGAAACTTCAAATTCTTCCTTGTGAACTAAGTCATTGGAAACATGATTCTTAAATCCTTCTAAAGCATATATAGCATTTGCACCTATCATTACAACGAAATTTCAGATTCTTCCTTGTGAACTAAGTCGTTGGAAACATGATCCTTAAATCCTTCTAAAGCATATATAGCATTCGTTCAATTACAAGTATTAGATTGATAAGTGTTCCTTGTATACCAAGACTTGTGATTCGGTTGATATGCTAGAGGCAGGAATGCCTTGCAGGCTTTCCCACAATGTTTTTTTCTAAATGGCCGAAGGACATTAGGAGACTGTAGATGCTGAATAAATAATTCTTTTAAAAAATAGTTGATGTAAGGCAGAGGTGAAGAGGCTCAAGGTTGAGACCTCTATTGCTGACAAAGTTATTAAAGTCTTCAAGGTGAGGCATGCTGAAGTAAACTTGAGGTTGGGACTCCTTACAATTGAAATGCAGATTTGAAGAAGAAGGTCCACTTCTGCAAAGCTGAAGTAAATGCTATGATGAGGTGAATTGAAAATTCTGATAACTTATAGAAGATAGCTTTGTCAACATTAGAAGTAGCAAATAAAGAGAAATTAGAGCTAAAGTCCTAAGTTGGTGACCTGATTGCTGAGATTGCTAGTTTGAAGCAACAATTAGAAAAGGCCGGAGAGGTTTACTACAAAGTATTTGGAGCATTTACATGAAACGGTCAAGTATGATTGCATTGGTTATACTAAAGGAAGGTCGCATACGATGAAGTCTTGAAAATGATGGCTGAGCTCAACCTCCAGGTGGATTTGGCTACACTAAGGGATAAGTTTATCCCAATAGAGCCACCACCCTTATAGACGATGCAGTGGAGGATTCTGTTGAAGATCTAGAAGAAGGCCAGCTGCAGCGTCAATAGGATCATTCTACATCTTAGAATTATGTTTTTTTCCTTTTCATTTTGCTTTGTAATTGTAATGCACTTTGCTTATATGATTACAACATTTTTCAATAAATGAATCTTTCTTTATATACTTCTATTGCCTCATATTTTCTTTAATTTGTAGACGGTCTATGAGATCAATTCTCCATTTAACAAATGGCTAGGAGCTTAAAACTACTGTGCGCTCTTGGGAATGCTGCCCTTGAAATGTCAAGAACCATTGGCATTTATCACACTTTCTCATGAGCTAAAGTGTATCTTTTTCAAAGTAGCCAGTAGTACCCTTGTTTTAGTACTTTATGTACAAGTACTAGCCTTCTGTGTGGTTGCCACAAACACTTTCGTGAATTTCACGAAGGAATTAATTAGCCTCTTCTCCACTAGCGTACCAAAGAAGAGATGGGGAGTATCCTCTTTTATGCTATACGTCATCCTAGAGTACAAAAATGTGCAGCCCTTCTTCTAAGTTTTTAGGTCTTTTCTTTGTTATCTGGCAGAACCTAAGCTATAATTGACTGCATCCAAGATGGGGTTTCCCAATCCATATTACTTCTCCTCATTTGGAGATGGAGGGTTTGGCGAGGTGTTCAATTGGGGCCACCTTGAGCAGCTTCATAGATATTATTCATACGTGAAATTTGAGCTAACTTAAACATTTCAAAAGATGGGAAAAGATCCATAATCTACTGGAGATATGCCACCATACTCTTATACTTTGCAGTGAAATTGCCATTTACCAGGCTTACCACCAATTGCAAATCGTTATTGACCACTAGTCTCTTCACTTGCATCACACTGTATAATCAGAGGCCGCTGATAACACCTTGTATTCAAATGCATTGTTGGAGGTCTTGAATCCAATCCTTACTCTACAGATAAGTTTGTGACCTTCTGGACTGACTAATACCACTCCAGTCCTTATACCTATTTTCCTTGAGCAACCATCAACAAAAAGGCTCGACACGGGTTTCTACTGGTTCCATCATTATCTCTATGCTGGAGCATTGGAAAACTCTGCTATGAGATCCTCAAGTGCTTGCCCTTTGATAGAAGCTTTTAGCTTATAAACAATATCAAATCCACTTAATTCTTCAGTCCATTTCATCAATCTTCCTAAAGCATCAAGTTTCTGAAGCACCTGCTTGAGTGGAAAATTGGTCACCATACTGGGCCTCAAAATACGACCTTAACTTTCTAGAAGTAGTGATCAAGGAGAGGACAAGCTTCTACATGTCACTGTAGTGAGTTTCTATGGATTAAAGGGGCTTGTTCACATAGTAAATAGGCAGCTATAAGTTACCTTCTTCCCTTATAAGTATAGAGCTTAAAGCCTCCGCAGAACTGCCAAACATAACTATAGACAAAAAAAAATAATGGATTGGATCAATTTAAATAATTAGCCCAATTAAATTTATTAAATTAAAGTCTACTAAGGTCCATCTTATTTTTTTCAAAATCCACAATTATTTAATTATTCTTTTAGTTAAAGATAATTGAATGGTTACCAAATCGATCATGAATTTTCCCTAGAAATAGGACTGATGTTCATAAAATTTCACAAGGTGAAAGTGTAGAGAAAAAAATCACGAAGTTCTGAGGAAATTTCATAATTAGAAAAAGAGAAGAAAGTTTCTCAAACCTAATTTCAGAGAACACCAAGAAGATCAAAATCTTTTTCAAATTAAGCAAGTCCAAGTCAAATCCAAGTAGATCAAAGTCTTCTTCAAATTAAATCAAATTCAAGTCCAAGTTCTGAAGTGTAAATCTAAGCCCTAAAATCCAAGTGTTCAATAAGTCAAGTTCTCGACAAATCAAATTCTCAACAAATCTCGACACCTAGGATTCAAGCCACGTGGCCCTTCGTTTTTGAACAGTCAGATCATTAATTAGAAGATTTTGTAATTTTTTAGTTATAAAGACATATTTGTGTGGTAGTCTTAAAAGGAAATACTGGGGTCAAATTCTAAGGTTGTAGTGCATTATGTTACAATAAGACATGGAGTTGATCGACCAAACAACCTGAAAGAAGATTTCGACCAAAACTGATTCCTTAAATTGAAGTAAAAGTCAACAAACTTATTAAAGTTGGATTCATGCGTGAAGTCAAGTATCCAGATTGGATCGTGAACCTTGCTCCTGTCAAAAAGAATAATGGACAATTACGAGTCTTTGTTCACTTTCGGATCTAATCAAGCATGTTCAAAAGATGATTTTTCAATTCCGATAACAGAGTTGATGTTGGATGTAATTACCGAGATGAAGTCTTATCTTTCATACACAGGTCTTCTAATAAAATCAAATATAGATGAATCCAAAAGATGAGGAAATTATATCATTTCGTACTCCTAAGGGCATACATTGTTACAAATTTATGCATTTTGGATTAAAAAATGTAGATGCAACCTACCAGTGGACAATGTAAAAAATCTTCGATAACATGCTGCATAAGAGTGTGGAATGCTATGTGGATGATCTTGTTATTTAGACAAAGATCATCCACATTGGACATCGGGGCACTGAAATAGTTCAATTAAAAACTGATGCTATAATCAACATGCCATAGCCAAGAATTGAACATCAATTGAAAAGTCTTCAAAGGAAATATGCATACATTTGAAGATTTATTTATAATCTTGCTGGACGCTGTCATCCATTCAACAAATTGGCAAAGAAAGATGTACCATTTCAGTGGGATGATACTTGTTGAAATGATTTCCAAAGCATCAAACAATATTTTTCTCATCCGCAAGTACTCACAGCTCTAGTCCCAGAGAAACCATTGACTTTTTATTTTGCAACACAAGAATATTCCACAGGAACACTTCTTATCCAAGTCAATGATGAAGGAAAAGACAATGTGCTCTATTATTTGAGTCAGACACTGGTAGGCGCTAAAGTGAAGTAGTCACCCACTGAAAAAATATTCCTTGCACTGATCTTTGGGGTTAGAAAATTAAGACATTATATACTATTACACACAATCAATTTTGTTTCAAAAATTGATCCATTAAAGTACATAATATCCAAGCCGATTCTTTCTGAAAGGATTGAAAAATGGGCACTTCTATTGTTCGAGTTCGATATCAAATTCATTCTGAAAAAGGCCATTAAAGGACAAGCTCTAGTAGGTTTCCTCACTAACCATCCAATTCCAATAGAGTGGGAACTTCAGGAAGACATTTAGATGAAGAAGTTATAGTTACTGAAGTTATACCATCATGAAGGCTATATTTTGACGGGATAGCCCAAAGTTATGATGTCTGAGCAGGAGGAGCCTTTGTCACTTTTCATGATCTTGTCATTCCTTACTATTTTATTTTAATAGAGAAATGTTCAAACAACGTGGCGGAATAGTAAGTCCTTATCCTTGGCTTAGAAGCAACATTAGATATGGATATCCAATAACTGGAAGTTTTTGGAGATTCTAAATTGAAGATCAACCAACTTTTAGCTGAGTATAAAATCCGTAATTCAACTTTGGATCCATATCATGAATATAGATCAATGCTTATAAAATGATATGAGTAAGTAAAAATAAAATTTGTGCCTAGAAGTGCAAATAGGGAAGCTAATGCCTTAGATAGTTTGACCGTTGTTTTAGCTAGGTTGAATGAAGATTTTTTCCACTCCATATCAATTGTTCAAAGATGGGTGCTTTCATTATTATTGTCGAGTAATTTGGAAGAGAACAATAGTGTCAAAATAATCGAGGATAAGGAAAGAGAAGATTGGAGACAACCAATAAGTGATTTTCTTCAATATCAAAAGTTACCAAATAATCTACGAAGAAAAATTGAAATCAAAAGGCGTGCGTCCGCTTTGTCTTTTATAAGTGAACGCTTTATCGAAAATTATTTGATGGAGTTTTTCATTGATGCTTAAGTAAAGATGAAGCAACACATGTTATGGAAGAAGACCTCTATCGAGTGGCTCTCATCAGTCTGGACCTAAACTCTATTTTGAATAAAGAGGATGGGATACTGCTAGCCAACTTTGGTAAAAGACTCCATGGATTATGCAAAGAAACATGAAGCTTACCAAGTCCATGTAGATTTCATCCGTTAACCTCCAGAATTATTACATTCGGCAGTTGCTTTTTGGTCATTCGATGCATAGGAGGTGATGTGAACTCACGTAGAAACGGTAGCTACGAAACCCACGATGAGATTGTCACCAGATCCCAAGAACGCCAACAAGCAAAGTTTTGGATTCAACCTGCAGATAATGAACTAAACAACCAATAATTGAATAAAGTACCGACCTCTTGATCACATTATTTAAGAGTCTCACTCGGATTTGTGAACGCCACAAGAAACTCAATTTCTTGATAAGTTCGATTTGTCTGTCAAAGAACAAGAGATTTGAAGATAAAGCCTTGAGAGAAAATTCTTAATTCAATTCATCATAAAAGTCTTGCTTACAATGAGAATAATAAAACATATTTATACTAATCCCTAGAAACTAATTAGAAACGGAATAAAACTCTCAAAATATGGAAAGTTACCAAAATATTAAAATTCTAGGCTAAATAAAACTCTCGCGCGGAAAGGAAAATTTTCTTCCCAAATTATACCATGTGGCCGTATGGTATATTTACATGTAGTTGCATGGAACATTTCATCAGCCTTCGATTTTTCTCTACCCGCCACCATGCGGTCACATGGTTTTTATATTATGCGGTCACATATTATTAAAGTTTACACCTCTTTTTCCTTGAGTAGAATTTCATAGCAACTCTGGATTGTACTCACGGGCGAAAATCCGACACCCGAGCGGAAAGTTATGCCTATTTTAATCCACGCTATTCGTTTTTCCATATATCTTCCAAAACATTGAATCCAATGCACAAAATATGATTTTCCCTTCATGAACAACATAGTTATTTGGCTTGTCAACTTCAACATTTGTAACTCCATAGCTCAAACATGTAATTTTGCATGGCTTGTTAGCTCGAACCTTAGGTTTTGGCCACCTCCTGTCAATCAACAAGTCCTTGGTAGTTTGGCGCCTATCCCAGATCATATCAGGATGTCTTGACGTGATTTTACCTATAACTTCAAAGTCTTTAGATGAGAATTCATACATCTTCGTCGGGACCAACTACTTCTCTAAGTGGGCTAAAGTCATACCATTAAAAGAATTAAAGAAATAAAATATTGCAAATTTCATCAAAGGCCTAGGATTTGTGCAAAATGAGTTGGTAATCACATTTTGAGTAATTAAATTATTTTCATCCCACCAAGATTGAATGTTGGAAAATCCATGCTTCAAAACGTCCCTAAAATACTTTTGAAGATAATTAGTCATAACTTTTTGCAAAGCAGCCTTCAAATAAGTGGACTTTTGAATTATCCTAGGCGGAGGACCAGACATAAAAGAACAAATTGGCGCAACCCGATGATTGTTTGTGTTTGAAGGCAGAATGTTAACTAAAATCAATGAAGATGGAACAATTGAAACTTCTTGATTGATCTCTAAAATGTTAGCTCTCACAGTCTTATAATTCACTCATCTTCATTATTAAAATCATCTATGTTAAGCACCAAAGTAGCTTCATTAATAGTACTCTGGTATTTGCAAGGAGGGTCATGAAAATCATGAGTACCATTTATTCCTTGAAGTCCATCGATTCTCCCATCATTCTTGGTAGTCTGATCTTACAAAAAGTTTGAATTCATTGAGAAATTCAGTCCTTTAGGAACGTTTGGAAAACCTTAAAAAAAAATAAAGATTTTTTTTATTTAAAAAGAAGAGATAGACCTTCATTTCGTATTCTAGGTGGCATGTCTAAAAATTCTCCACCTGATGGTATATTTGGGAGACTGATGTTAATGTTAAAAACTTCGATGTCACCTTTTTGAAGGACTTGGAATAACTTAAAATGACATTGGTTTTACGATTGTTTCATTTTATATATTTAGGAGAGAAGAGTCTAAAAATTGAAGTTTTTTACATGAGATCAAATATATGTAGTATATTAAAAAAAAATATGTGATATCCAGAGTTTTCATCTTCCAGAGTTAAAGTTTTTTCTAGGAGCGTGGGATGCTCGTCCAGGACTATTGTGGTCTGGAATCAAAACTGCTTCAGGTATCTTATCAACAAGCTCGGATGTAGAAGCAAACTTTCTTGAATAAACTATAATCTTAATTTTCTTAATACCTTTTTCATTTTGAAGGTTTGATTCCATCTTTCAAAGTCTCTTTAGGAATGATATTTGCAGGTTTTAACATTTAGCTATGACCTTGTTCAAAACCAGATCAAGAAAAAAATCACATTTCTCACTAGAAGATAAAACCTGCACTTGAACTTTGGTTAGGATTAACAATACTTGGTTACTCCACTAACCTTGGTACTCTGCATCAACGTTTTGATGTGTATCATTCACATACTCCACTTATCATCTGAGTAAAAAACAACCAAACACAATATATGTCCCCTGTATTAGGAACAATATCGAACTTTCTTAGTGAATCGGAGAGTTTCTACCTAAAGCTAAGGATTATATACCTCAAGAATGAAAGGGAAACTTCCTCTATGATAGGAAACAAACCCAGATTGAATACTCATCATAAATTTTGAAGTATTATAGACCTTGGTTGGGCATCCACTCATACATCGAGATGAGAGGATGAGGGAAATGGATTCCAGCAAAAGTCATTGACATCTATCATTCCACGGATGATGTCCTAACAATCAACGGCATTTTTTTCCCAAGATTAGAAAGCATTCAAAGTGCCATCATATCTTTGAATCATAGGATGAGAATAACTCTTATTCACATGAGCATAAATACTTTGGACTAAATAAGTTGCAACCCAAGTATAAAAAAATATTTAGGAAATAAATGTGAAATCGATCAAAGGTCCGGGCTTGATTGGTGGTTCGACATCAATGTAAGTCCTTTATAAATGTTTGCTAATATGGAAGGAACTAGGTTGTAAGTGTACCCACTTATCATCTTAGAAGACACTTTAAAAGTTGTAACTTTTATACATTCGTCCAACGATAAAGTTGCAGGGAGAGATAAGCCGCTATCTCTAATCTCTCTTCTTCTTCTTCCATAGACAAAGATATTGATAAATAGCTCTATTGACTTCGATCCTTATAAGAAATATCTCTCGACTTGTCTTCAACCAGGGCCCTTCGGATTCCTTTAATACTCTTTGATGATGCCTCTTGAATGGATTTATATTCATAGCACTCTTATAATTTTTGTTTTGTCAAGATTATGGGTACAACAATTCTTGTGAAACCAAAAATTAATCTAATCTTCAAGACTAATGTAATCAAATTCAGTAAACATTAAAGAGGTACAGACAAGACTTGAAAAGTTGATCCGTTAACTCTGAAAGGCTTGGGAATACTTCTTCATAGTGATGACCTATGACTAAAAGTCCATTTATCTTACGCATATCACAAAAAGAAAAGCCAAGTTCACCACTGGTGGTCACAAAAGTGTTGGTCTCTGGACACCAAACCTCACAAAGAGCTATATAGATAGAGTTTAGATGACAATAATCTTTTATAGTATAGCTGACTACAGAAGCTAACTCGAGATGATTTCTCTTGAGTGGGAGTTTTTGGACACAAAAAGACCATTCCCAAAACTTTGGAAGAAAAGAAATATGTCCGCGATTGGCAAGTGCATTTCGCCATTATATTTCTTTATTGTCAATCCTCTCACAAATTATCCTTGGGATGCACTTCATGCTTTGGAAATGACGAGGGGGAAGACACAAAAATGGAAGATGACTGATAGAGTGGTTAGACTTGGTAGCATCTAAATTCTCATGACGTTAAATAAGAGGACAGGAGAAGGATCCACTATTAACTTATGAATGCTAAGTTTAAATTCACCTCATATGCAAGGCTGTGCATGGTACCTCATATCAGTATCTTTGAAACAAAAGTAACTTTTGTCTTGATTTTTAAACTCAAAGATTTCGTGTATTTCATAATACAGTCAATTATTAAAGCGTGTTCCAACCATTACTACAAAAAAAGAGAGAAAATTAGCACAAAAAAAAATTAAAATTAATGGACAGTAAATCTTTTAAATTCCCTTGTTGTCTAAAATTACGAACCTCCCAAATATGTAAATGGCCTTCATACGTGTCTTGGACAGTCGAAGGAATCAGTCTAGGTCCTCAACACAAAGTGCCTCGGACGGTCGAAAGAGTTGGTCCTCGGTCGAAAGAATCGGTCTTTGGTCTTCAACGCAAAGTTTCTTGGGTGATCGAAGGAGCTGGTCCTTGGTCCTCAACATAAAGTACCTTGGGTGATCGAAGGAGCTGGTCCTTGGTCCTCAACATAAAGTACCTTGGAGGATGGAAGGAGATGGTCCTTGCTCCTTAGCACAAAGTACCTTGGATGGTCGAAAGAGTTGGTCCTCGGTCCTCAACACAAAATGCCTTAAACGATCGAAGGAGACGATACTTGGTCTTAAACACAAAGTGCCTTAGATGGTAAAAGTGACGGTCTTTGTCATCGGTGTGCACGAGAAGATTTACAATTTTGAGTCTATGCATAAGCAAATATTTTCTAGAACTCGAAAAATAAATTCAATATGAAAATTTAATCTCTACACAAAGAAAATCTCGAATCTCAAAATTCTTGACTTGCGTCAAAAAATGAATTCCTGAAAAAAAATGAAGAATGTTAGTTTTGATTTTATTAAAATAACCATTCTAAAAAAATAATAAATAATAATAATAACGAAGATTAACCAAAAAATGACAATTTAAAAAAAAAAGAGAAAGAAACGAAACGAAAAAAGGGAAAAAAGAAAAGAAGGAAAAGAAAAAAAAAAACAAATTGTTTGCTTTGGTTTCTGCACGCAAAAACCAAAAAAGACTGGTTTCCATCTATGTGGAAGCCATTAAAAAAAATTCCTACCTTTGCTTGTAAATTTATTCTACTTATTTCTAAATCTCATAATTTATTCATATAAATAGGCGGATACCTGGTTTCACTTAAGTCCAACTTACCATCAAGGATAGAAAGCCTATTCAAAATCAAATTAGTTATGGATTATACAAAAAAATAAAGAAATTAATAATCGAACAACATTCAAGTTAAAAAAAAAAAAACACCCTTGTTCTCAAATGTAAAGGATAAGGATTTTATTCTAAATTGAATTCATAGTTTATTCTCAAATATTCCATCTGTTTCAATTTACTAATGGAAGTTTGAGTTCAAATCAAATTCTAAATTCAATTTTAAAAAAAGTTGAAAATCCAAATTTATTAAATTATTTGTAAATAAATAAATCTTGAAGGGACATTGGTAGACATAAAAAAATTAAGTAAAATAATGGATTGAGTCGATCTAAATAATTAGCCTAATTAAATTTATTAAATTAAAATCTACTAAGGCCTACAAAAAATTCAAAGGCCCATCCTATTTTTTTTTTTTCAAAATCCAAAATTATGCAGTTATTCTTTTTAATTAAAGATAATTGGATGGTTACAAAATTGGTCACTAATTTTTCCTATAATTAGGATAGATGTTCATAAAATTTCACAAGGTGAAAGTGCAAAGGAAAAATCACGAAGTACCGAAAAAATTTCAAACCCAGACGAAAAGAGGAAACTCTCAAACCTAATTTCGGCAAGCACCAAGAAGATCAATTTTTTTCTTCAAATCAAACAAGTCCAAGAAGATAAGTTTCGAAATGCAAATCCATGCCCTCAAATTCAAGTGTCGAACAGATCAAATTCTCTACAAATCTCAAAATACAAGATTCAAGCTATGTGGCCCCTCGTCCTCTCGTCTTCAAACATTCAGATCATTAATTAGTTGAGTTTGCAATTATGAGAAGATTAATATCCACTTGCATTTCTCAAAAATACAATTTGTAACGATTTCTGTATTTTAATTCACGAAATTCATCGTAGAATAGCAGCAATGGCTTTCCTGCTTTTGGTTTCAAGAGAGGGTAGACCTGTCCTAAATACTGCTTTAGGCCTTGGAAAGTCTTTTCACACTCCTTGTTCCACTGGAATCTTTTTCCTTCCTTAAGAACTTTGAATAATAGAAGACATTTACCGGTAGCCTTCGAAACAAATCGGCTCATTGCTGTTTATCAACCCATGGGTCTTTGCACCTCTTTTTGTTTTGCTTGGGGACCTCATCTCCATCAAGGGTTTAATCTTTTCAAGGTTAGCCTCTATACATCTTTGGTTGACCATATAGCCTAGGAACTTTCCAAGTGCATTTGAGAAGATTTAGTCTCATTCTATATCTTCTTAATATTCCAAAAGCCGCGTCGAGGTACTTTAAATAGTCCACAGTTTTGAGGCTCTTTACCAGCATGTCATCCACATAAACTTCCATGGTTTTCCCAATGAATTTAGCAAACATTTTGTTGACAAGTCTCTAATAGGTGGCTTCAGGCCAAAGGGCATCACCTTGTAGCAGTAAATGCTTTTATCTATAATGACTTAGGTGTCTTATTCATCTAAGGTCCAAATAAGTATCCATAATGCTCAATAACTCGTGCGCTACAAGAATTCACAAGTTGATCTATTTTTGGAAGTGGAAAGCTGCCCTTAGGGCAAGACAGACAGACTTGGATGATAAGTAGATTTGACCAAAAATCCCGAGCTACAAGTTTTTTTTTCCTTATATAACAGTATTTGATCTCTTGTTATACATATACAACTCGTGCAGAATTGACTTTATACCATCCTAGATATTTTCAAATTTGTTTAAAAGAAAATTGTAAGGATTTGCTAAATTAAAGTTATCTTTCTTTATATTAGACTTATAACAGATTTAGGATTTCTTTTGGCATATCTTTCATGATAAGATTGGAATTCTAATAATCTATGATATCTTTTGGCATATCTTTTATGATAAGATTAGACTGTCAAAAATCTAGAATATCTTTTATGATAATTGTATATATTTTATGATAGATTTACTTTGTTATTATAGATTATTAAGATAATAGTTTATTCCTATCTTTGGTAATTATTTTACCTATTAGTAAAATTCACTGGTCTATTTGAATTTCCTCAAGCAAATGGTATCACGAACAAGTATAAAGTGATCAATAAAGTATCGCTGTCACAAGGACCATGTGCTTAATTTAGGATCAATTAATTTCAACCTTAATCGAATAACAAATTTTGTTTTATGATTTTATGCCAATTAATTAATTAATTAAGCTGCTAGATCCCTTATTTCCCAGAAGTTGTAACTCAATTGGTTAGAGCACTGCTCTGCCAAGGTGGAAGTTGCGGTTCTAATGGAATAGAGGAGAAGTAAGGTTAAACAATCGAAGACATCAACTAAGGAAAGATTATTCCCTTCGACAGAAGAAGAGAAAAGGCTTTCTTTTGCTTTCCTGGCCTAATTTCATTCTCTTGGCATGGATCACCTACCAAGAAGGAATCAATCTTCCTTCTTACTGAAAAATTCTTCTTCTCCCTATTGAGCAAATTTACGAACGTTTTAATAAAATTATTTAAGATGATTATTAAGATTTCGAATCCCCCTTATTAATCATTTTTAATGCAAATCAATATTATGACAATATGTGTACATTCTTGTTGATCAATGTTCCTAAATTAATTAAAAGCATCACTCGATGTCAATTAAATATATCCCCTCATGTGACCTTCCTATATCTTTATGAAAGATGTGAACAAGAAAACATGCATTAAAAACGCTAGAATATCCATAAAAGTACACAAAGTATAGTGGTATATCTATATTCCCTATAGGAATTTTCAATATTTGTTATAATTGCTATATATATTTTATCATTTCTCTCCAAATCAATAAAATTCACAATTCATTTCAATTAGTGGTCAATTAATTGAAAAGCATTAAACACAATAACAAGTATTCAAGAATTCACAAATATTGGACGTCAAAATATTTAATTTATGTTAAAAACTTCATAATAAGAGTTCATCTATATCTTAGTAATTAGAATTAGAATTAAAATTCTAGTCTAGCATAGCAAAATTACAATAAATTATATTTAAGTGGAAAGACATAATCCGGTTTCTTTATAAATTGAGAAGGTGAGGATGAATCTTGTGATCCGGGATCTATTCAATAGTTTATTGATGAATCTCTACTTGCTTCTTCTCTTCTTTATCAAAAAAACTGAGTTTGAATCCTCACTTAATTGAATTCTTGCAAGATTCCTTCAATTCTCTCACAAAACTATGAATTTTGTCTCATTTGATGATAATAATTGATGAATACTGGAGAATAATATGTATATGAGAGGTGTCTCTAATATATTTTTTGCTGATAGGTATTTGTAGGAGTCGAAAATTGGTTAAAAATCACGTCCAAGTGGTTTTTAAAAGAGTTACAATCAAATAAGAAAAGTTACATTCTCACACACATGTTTATGTCTCTACACGGTCATAGATATTTTTGTCATAACTTTTCTCCCGATATCCGTTTGAAATGAATCAAAGTGAGTTGGAAAGCTAACTCAAAGGGTTACAAATTTTTGAAAATTAAATATTTCCAATTCAAATGTTTATTATGCCAAAAATCTCAACCTTCAACTAAAAAACTAGAATATAACTTATGCGATTGGAAATTTGATTTGTATAATATTTTGATCATATTCCATCATTTTTGACTTCTAATATGTAATGTCCAAAAATCTTTTTCATTATTTTATTTTTTTATAAAAATTGCTTGAGGTGTTACCAACATCTTCTTTGTCTAATTTAAGCAAAAATATCGCTTCCATTAAATGTTGAAAAAGCATAAAAATAGCTAATAAACAATGTGCTCAAAATTCAATATGAAGATGTTCTTCAAATAAAAGTTTGACAATTACCTTTCTAGATAATTTATTTGGCAATCCCATAAGTATCACTAAATCAATCATCCACGCGTCCAAAGGATCCGTTCTCGTTTAAAAAGTATTGTAAAAGTGAGTATTTTAAAAACACTCAGTAAGAATACATACATATTCTTATTCACATGATACATATATAACAAACATAACACACGAACATTTCTTAGATTTAGAGCTCAAGGAGTTTCTTAACAATCCCCATATCTCGTACGATTTAACATCTTTGACCTAACGGTCCATCTCCAAAGATTTAACATAGAGTTCGACTCAAAGGCTTCATAGCATTTTATGCCAAAAATTATACAAACATTAAGGAATAAGAATTTGCCACTTACCATGATGTATTCTTGCCTCTATGATATAAAAAAATTCTGAAATGATTTGTGAAATAAACTGCTACTCTTTTTCAAAAGTATGAACGGGTTTAGACGTGAAATGCCAATGTTTTAGGTGGGTAAAGAAAAGTTTCTCTCATATGTATCTATATAGAAATTTAATAGACTAATTAAATTTCAAGTTAATAATGAGGGAGGTTTCAAATCACTCATGGCCGGTTGAGTGAGTTACAAATGCTAATTGAATGAATTTTTTATAAAATAATGAATGAATTGGTATTTCAAATTCCAAGACAATTGACGTTTCAATTTATCATTTTATATTATATATATAATAATTATTATTATATTAACAAAATATAGAAATTAGAATACTTTTCTTTCTATTAAAATAACTCGAATATGACTAGTTCAAAATTATTTTTTCTATTTTATTGGCTAAATGATCAATATTAAGTTTATATCCATATGAAAAATAGTAAAAAAAATTCGAGGTGTTACATCCCTTCCCTCTTAAAGTACTTTCGTCCTCGAAATTATCTTATTTAATTGAAAAGTTTTTGATACGTGACTTTTAATTTCTCTTTTTTCTAATGATTTGATGAGTTCTAGCCACATTTGTCACATAAATGTTCAATTGTGCTTTATCTTTATTAGTCAACTTGTACATTATGCTCTTGTAAAATGATTAATCATCATATCTTCATGTATATTAAACAATATAATAACTTGCATAATATATTTCATTTTAAACATCATAATCATTTCGTGAAATCAAGCTTAAATGATTCATAAATCATGTTTAAAAGTAAGCTTAACCATAACATTTCATTCATACCTTGGGTTAATCATATGGTAGTAGATTGACGAGTGCTAAATGCCATGAATCTCATTTTAAACACTTGTTTAATGAAAATTATATACAACAAAAATATAAACAAGTAAACATGTACCCATTATAAATAGAATTCGTTTACTTAACAAGTTGACAAGTTACATCGAACCCAATAGAGTAAAATCATTTCATTTATTTTAGAAATTAATTATATATATAATTTTTTTTTCATTCAAATAAATATTTTCCAAGTGTACATGTTAAAGGACACTTCAATCATGAGATATTTTTGAGTCATTCAGTACTAGTAAGACTCACCTAGAGCAACATGCAGAGAAGACCATTTTTTTTTTTTTAAACACAAACAATTAAATTTGGTTGAGAGAAACTTGCCAGATGGAGAAGTCATGCCCATGCACAATCAAGGTGCAGCAAAACAAGGGCGGGCAGAAATTAAATTCTCTTATACTACAAACATATCTCCTAAATGGTAAATAATCCCATCCACATATTTAAAACCTTTGTCTCTACATATTGTACAACAAATACGTGTTAACAAAATAACACAACTAAAATACCAACTTCATTTCATTTGCTACATTTTCACTTTTTAACGGACAAAACAAAAATATTTTTTTTTCCTGCAGACTACTAAGTCTTCAAAATAAATTAGTATTCTAAGAAAAATTTATACATGTAAATCACACTTAAACATGATGAAAAAATATATATATATTTTTAAAAAAACTATGAGTCTATAGAATCAACTAACTCGTACTCTGATACCATTTTGTAATGCCTCGAGATCTTTTTCATCTTCATTATTTTATTCTTTTATAAAAATAGACTCGAGGTTTCACCAACATCTTATTTGTCTAATTTAAGCAGGAATATCCCTTTCATTAAATGTTGAAAATGCATAAAAATAGCTATTAAAAAATATGCACAAAATTCAATATGAAGATATTCTTAAATACAAGTTTGACAATTATCTTTTCTAAAAAATTTATTTGGCGATCCCATAAACATTACTCGATCAATCTTCCATGAGTACAAACGACCTATTCTCATTTGAAAAGTATTGTAAGAGTGAGTATTTTGAAAAAAAAATCAGTATGAATACGTACACATTCTTATTCAAATAATATAAATATAAAACTGACATAAAATACCAACATTTCTTAGATTTAGAGTTCAAGGAATTTATTAAGAATCCCCATATCCCGTAGGATTTAACATCTTTAACCAAACAATCCATTCCATAGGATTTAACATTTTTAACCTAATGGTCCATCCCGAAAGATTTAACATAGAGTTCGACCCGAAAATCTCATAGCATTTTATGCCAAAAATTATACAAATATCAAGGAATAAGAATTTACCACTTGTCACGATGTATTCTTACACAATGATATAAAAAAATTTCTGAAATGTTTTGTGAAATAAACTGATATGAATGGGTTTAGACGTGAAATGCTATATATATATATATATATTTTTTTTTTTTTTTTTTTTTTTGTCTGTTTTGTAGAAGAGATTTAATTAGCAATTTCATCATCAAACTTTGGACTTTGTCATTTTTCGTCTTTTTTCACTTCTTTCTTTCAGTTCCACTTCTAGTCAACACGTTTTATCTAATAAATGAAATATAAAATAAATTAGGTTATAATTGTTCAAGCAAACTGTTAAATATCTATATTTTTGGGTCGAAATAAGTGTATAAAATACACTTGTCATTCATCAAGAGAAGAATTAAGCTTTGAGAAAATAATTTACGTTCGTGACCTTGCTTGCGATATTCTACAGGATCCATGCAAGTGCAAATGGAATTCATACTTTATTGAATGGCTAATAGCAATCAATTCAACATATGGTAGTTTATGAATTGGATTGGCGGATGGTAAGTGTACGAGATGACTCATTTGTTTGAATCAGTATATAATTTGGGACTAAGCACAAAAGAAAACAATCTTGGAACCTGAACAAGTGCTTAAAAGAAATTGATAAAATAAAATAAAATAAAAATTGGCCACATGATTTTTTTCTCCTTTTTAGAAAAAATAATTATTGAATTAAAGTTGTTGTACTAATAATATTTTATAAAATTAAAGGAGCAAGAGGAAAATAAAAAGAGTCGAAACTCAAGTGTGTCGTTTTATTATAACAATGGGTCCATATTTATAGGGTTCAAAAGCAGAATTACAATATGAATAGAATGAATTCTTTTATAGTAGATAGAACTCATCTAAAAATCTTATAAGAGTAAATAGACATGAATAATTATTTCTTTCAAATAATATATATCTAACAAAGTATGTGACTTACACATATAATTTTTTGAAAACTAAGAGTTAAATACTCAATTAAGATAAATAAATTAAATAAACAGTAAAAAGAAAAATAAACAGAAACAGTAAAAAGAAAATGAACAGAAAAACGAAAGGAAACGAAAATAATAGCAAACTCCACCTCCATCATCAATGGTGGATCCAAGATTCACTACTAAAAAACAACTTTTCACCTACGGAAAATTCCCAATGGATTGCATCTGTTGGTGATTAGAAATGGATTATTCATTGGTAAAAGTAATTCACTTTTAGCTACGATAATTATCAACGAATTTTCCGTTGGTAAAGATGATATCTCTTTACCAACCGATATTCCGTACCTAATGTAATCATTTAATATTTGGATCTTCCTTCAACGGATATTCGTAGGTGATGTACCTAATTTGCATCCGTTGGTAATTAGAAACAGATTATCCGTTGGTAAAAGTAATTCACTTTTAGCTACAGTAATCAACAACGAATTTTTCGTTGGTAAAGATGATATCTCTTTACCAACGGATATTCCGTGCCTAATATAACCATTTAAAATTTTGATCTTTTACCTACGAATATTCCGTTGGTAATTAAAAACAAATTATCCGTTAGTAAAAATGATATCTCTTTACCAACGGATATTCCGTACATAATATAACCGTTTAACATTTTGATATTTCAACAACGGATATTCCGTTGGTAATGAGAAATGGATTATTCGTTGGTAAAAATAATTCACTTATCCCACATCGGAAGTTTACAACAATATCTTTGTAGTTGCATTCTATATATTTGTAGTCCAATAAGGAGTTAAACAATATTTTGTCCTTTCAATTCAGTTAACTAAAAATAAAAAAATATTATAATTATTAAATAAATAATAATAATAATAATAATAATAATAATAATAATAATAATAAATAAATAAATAAATAACTTTTTTACCATATGATTATTTACAATATTGATTTTTACCAATTGTAATAGTAGACATTTACCAACGGAAAGTCAGTTGGTATTGATTAAGACTTTTACCAACGAAAATTCCGTTGGTAAAAGATTCACACTTTACCAACGAAAAATTCGTTGATAAAATGTTTACTCTTTACCTACGGCATGATCTGTTGGTAACTATCAGCGACCCTCAAATTACCAACAGATTTGTGGTTGCAAATATTCTGTTAGTGAAGATTATTAACAACGGATATTGAGACTTTAGGAACGGAAAGTTCGTGCCTGAAACTTTGTTTTTTAGTAGTGATTGTTAGTGAGTTAGGGCGGTTGTTAACCATTGATCGTCAACAGCTTCAATAGCAAGATCCTTTATTAATATTTGTATTAAATAATTATATACATATGAAAATATAAGTCAATACAAATCCAAAATAATAAGAAAAATACATTATACAACCTCACTTCGTAACTGTAAGTCAAACACTTTGAATGAAAAATAGAAATAAATTACAGATTAAAAGTAAATTAAAATTAATTATAATTCAATACCTATTATCATTAATCATAAATTGACAAATTTCTCAATTTTCATAAACTATAAACCATCAAAACTAACATAATAAATCACCAACAAATTATCAATATATATATAAAATATCAAAATGACTAAAATAAAAAATAATAATAATAATAATAAGATAAGAGAGGCTTACAATCAATGGCGGAGCTCACTGTCATTGTATCACTAAAGGTCACAATCGGGATTGCAGATTGGTTCACGGATTTTACCCTGTGAGCATTGAGATAGATCGATTTAGTCCTCTAATTCGAGGCTAATTTTACCCTGTAAATATCACTGAGTGGGGTAGGGCTGTGGGAGTCGAGAGGCAGATACAACCTATGACAATATGAGAGGCCTGAGCTATTGCTGTTACCCAACTCAAACTCAACTAAGAATACTTCAATTTTCTGATCGCCTTTAATCACAAAATCAATGAAGTCGGAGGTTTGCATGTAAATTCTGTTTTCTTTTAACGCCACAAATTTGTTTGGCTTCTTCATGATTAATTACTCAATTTCTACAGGTTCTTTAGTTATTAGTTCCTCGAGTTTAATGATGAAGAGATCTTCAATACGCATGTTACTTGGCTCATGCAGGATTATTTTATCTTCAATCCTTTTATATTTTTGCTGATGATATCTCCCACAATAAAATCATCACCATCATTATCTTCTTCATTTGGATCATCAAAAATAGTTATCATCACTTCCTTTGGAGTTGCTGATAAAAAGTAATTTATAGTATAATGACATGCACCACAACATTCACAAGTCGGTCTAATCCCCTCATAATTAATAAATTCGATATTTAATCCCTTCGACAAACCAAAACTCCTGAGTTTGTAAGTGAGCCCAAACTTTTCAAATGTCAAATTTAACTCCTGAAACTTATAATTTTTTATCTAATGCTTCATTAATACTTCTAATTGATCTCTTACAATCCGGTTAATCTTCAGTTGCTTCAAATAAACTCCAATTAAGCTCCAAATAGCCTATTTTCATATAAATTGTATCTAAGCTGGGATTTTTCTCACAATTAACATGAGTTACACAAATTAACTAGATATTCGTTCAATTTACTTCTAAATAAATAAGAATAGAAGCCTGAATAAGGGCATAAAATGTACCTAACGTTTATAAAAGTATGGAAGAGGAAAATCATTTTTTATAAAGTACATCATCTCCGAGTAAGAACTATGTAGCTCTTCTTCTGAGTTTGTAGGCCTCATTCTTATTTTCAGGCAAAGCCTGATCTTTAAGAAAGGCTATTTTTGGTTGCATTCAAGATGGAGTGCCTTTAATTCACATTACTTCTCCTCTTTTCGAGATGGAGGATCTGGCGGGGTGCTAAATTAGGACTACCTTGCGTAGTTTGAGATCCTTGTTGCTAGCTAATTATGACAGAGAATTAGTATGGACATTTTCAATGCATGGAATCTATGCCACTAATTTTTTAAAAGATGGGAGAAAATCCATAACCCGTTTATGGTATGCTACCATGCTCTTATCCTTTGTAGTGAAATTGCCTTGACTTAGCTTATCACCAACTATGAGTCATTACTGATGAATAGCATTTTTTACTTGCATCTCTTTGGTTAATATGAAGTCAACTAGAAGTGCTTTATATTATGCTACAGTGTTGGAGGCTTTAAATTCGAACCTTACTTCACAATTAAGCCTGTGGCCTTTAGAATTAACTAAGACCACTCCAACCCTAGAGTATATCTCCTTGGAGTAGCCATCGATGAAAATGCTCCTAGTGGGAGATTTACTAGTTCCATTACCACCTCTATTTTAGGGGCGTTAGTGAATTCTACAATGAAATCTGCAAAGGTTGGCCCTTTGATGGAGGCCCTCAATTTTTAAATGATGTCAAATTCACTTAGCTCTACAACCCATTTCATCAACATTCCCGAAGTGTCCGACTTTTGAAGCACCTACTTTAGTGGGAAGTTTGTTAAAAACGTATATATTGTAAGCCTGAAAATATGGCCTCAGCTTTCTCTATGCAATGATAAGGGAGATGACTAGTTTTTCCATATCTGGGTAGCAAATCTCTACTGATAGGATGAGACCATGCTTACATAATAGATAGGCAATTTAAGATTGCCTTATTCTCTTATAAGGACAAAATTTATGGTATCTATAGATACAACAAAGTAAAGCAGTAACTACCATCTAGCCTTTTGTTTTGAGTGGTTAGATTATATCCTAATTGTTTTTTCTGTCCTTGGAAAGCCTCTCAATACTCCTCATTCTATTAGGACTTCATCTCTCTTTTAAGGACCTTGATGAAGAGAACACATTTGTTGGTGGCTTAAAGACAAACCAACTCAAGGCTATAACCCATCTTGTGAGGATTTGCATTTCTTTTTTTTAGAGACCTCATCTCAATCTAAGCTTTAATCGTTTTAGGATTAGCCTCCATTCCTCTTTTGTTGACCATATAGCTTAGGAATTTTTCAGAGGTGACACCAAACTCGGACCAAAGGAATTTCAATATCATTCTGGACCTCCTTAATATTTAGTAAGTTGCATCTAGATACTTTTCATGATCTATGTTCCTGAAGCTTTTTACAAGCATATCATCCAGGTAGACCTACATGGTTTTGCCAATGAGATTGATAAACATCATGTTGACAAGCATTTGGTAGGTAGCTCCAGCCTTCTTCCGGCCAAAGAGTAGAAGAGCATCACCTTATAGTAATATAAACCTCTATCAGTAATGAAAGATGTGTTCTCTTCATCCCCAGGGTACATTAGGATATGATTATAGCCTGAATGGGTGTCCATGAAGCTCAATAACTCTTATCTTATAGTGGAATCCACAATCAATATATCCTTGGGAGTGGAAAGCTATCATTTGAACAAACTTGATTGAGGATAGAGAACTCTATGTAAACCATCCACTTGCCATTGTGATTTTTTACTAGGACTGGATTGGAGATCCAATTTGGATATGTAGATTTTCTAATGAAGCCATTGGTTATAAGCTTTTCTACTTCTTACTTCAAGGGCTCATGTCTTTTAGAGTTGAAGGCTCTCCTCTTTTACTTATGTTGGGGCAAATTTTGAGATGGATAATCAAAATGTATTGTTAGCAAATAAGATTTTAGATAGTTCATCAAAACGTCTTCTTAGTAGATATTGCAAGTGAGCACATGATTCTACAAGATAAAAAGTGCTTCTTGAAATTAACATTAGCCAAAAATAATGTTAAATACGGTATCGAAAACATTGAATATCATTAAAGGATCTTAAAAAGCTAGTATTATCTTTCCACAAAATACAAAATTATATATTAATGATGCATTTTATTCTAGCAAATTCAGAATGAATTTTCTTAGTATTAAAGATATTCGCTGCAATGGATATTATGTTGAAATGAAGTAAGAAACTAATGTTGTATATTTTTAAATAACTTCTTTTGTATCTTTTTAAAAATCAGATAAAAGAAAACTTATTTTAGCACTCTCATAAGACACATATTATACATTCATAAGATGATTGAATCTAACATTATCACGAACTCAAAGTTCATTGACCAAAAAGTTTTATCATTTGACATGATCGGTTAAATCATTTCTAATCAATAATAATGTAAATAATATCTAGAAATATCCATTGAAAAATTAGAAGATTTTTCACTATAATGAATTCTCTCATGCTATTTGTTCTCTAGGTATGTAGGCCACTAGACCTTTGCTAGCTAATGAATTTCATGTATTTCTGAAAATTAATTATAGTGGTATATGGGGTCCCACATATCATTTATTAGATGATTGTATGATGTTTAGAATACACATTTGCAATTACTTGTTCAAATTTTAAATTATGAGCATAATTTTTAGATTATACTATCAAGATGACGTGTCTTGTCAATACTAATGAATCTACATTCCAATCTTAATAACTATTAGTTGGAATGTTGATAGATGGTTTAACATTTATTTTTCGTTAACTGCCTTCAACAAATTTCTAAACCATTACTATTAAGACCAAAATGTCATTCCTGCCTCGAGAATGCTACTAGCATCATGTCAACGTCAGAGTTTCTCCGGCTATCTTTGACTAATGGTTAGAGCTTAATATTTCCATCTAATGATTTTCAATAAATATAATATATGTACAATCGCTCCACCACATTGTACTAAGACGAACATTAAAGAATGCTGAGAATACATGTTTATTTTGAACTCTTATGAAATATCTTAAGCTCTAACGGGTGATATATTACAATGCAGTTTATTGATTGTCAATTTGATTAAAAAGTTTTCTCGGTATTGGGGAAAAAATTAAGAAGCTGAAATATAATGAACATATGCGTCATTATATTATCTAAATCATCGCAAAAGACAAATCGAATCAGAAGTTTAAGACATTTCATTTAGATGCGTTTACGGGCCAAAGAGATTGACAATATTTCACATATCAATTTTAAATGCTCTAATTTGAATTGACATCCTGGAAGGACAATCCATTAACATTATACTTTATAAATCAATTACGCACGGTAAGCGTGATGACATTTAATTCCAAGACAAAATTCTTTGAAAAAAAGAATCAAATAGTATAGATAGTCCCATTAAGAGGTGTATACTTTTGAAGTGAATATAGTACAATTTAAAAAAATCAAGAAAAGGTTCTATTAATTGAAATATTGACATTTAGATATATCTATAAGTTATGTCATTGTGGAAAAGAAATAGAATCGTAAAGAAAAAGTTATCGACAACACTTTTGTATGTAATTTGCTGCTTAATATTATAAATAGCGATAATGGGGAAAAAATTATCGAAACATATTGATCAAAGAAATGATAGGCCAAATAAAAGAATGGAGTCCTAGCAAATAAAGAAACTTAAAATTTCCGAACCTACAGTCCGAACACCTAAAGGTGCATATTTATGTAAAAATGAAATAAGAAAAATGAAGTAGACTCTCAACAAATTGAATTTTACGAAGACTTGTATAAAAAGATAAATTATTTTATGATGAATGTAATACAAGTCTATATCATGTTATATTGACAATAAATAAAATTTGATATTGGGTATGATAATATTGTTATAGTCACTCATCGGCATGACTACTAATATTATCATTGAAAGATTTAATATGATTGAAGTATATAATTCAAGTGACATTATCATGAGAGGAAGTAAATATGTGTTGTACTCTTTTTTCTTAACCAAGGTTTTGTCCATTGAATTTATGAGTCAACTCTTGTACCGCACTTGAAAGAACAATGTATTATTTTTTTCTTCATTAGTATTTTTCCACATAGGATTTTTCATGGTAAGGTTTTAATAAACCATATTCCTTATATAATGAATGTCTATGATGTACAAGAAATTTACCATCAAAATAATACTCATATATGTTACAAATTGTGTATAAGACTCCCAAAGAGAATAACAAAATCTATTTCTTTATCGAACCATCATGTTATAACAGTCAACAAAAGTAGTGTTCGGTCGAATTCTTCCATTGTATTCAACTTACCCTTCTCGAGTTCTCATTGAACCTATTTAATTAGTTCAATTCCATATCTCTATGAAAATTAAATTTAACTAAACGAGATATCAGTTCTAAGAATTTTTATAGAACCGCAGCAATTAATATAGATACTTCTACTCGTTATATTAATTTACCGAATTTTAATATGTGGTCTAAATAAGAATTTGCATTTCTACGTAATTATTGTTCACGAAATCATTGAATAATTGGCCAGAATATTCAAAGAATTAAAAACATAATTAAAATTTACACATAAAATATAAAAGAACAAGAATCTCAAATAAAAGAAATAAAGTTCCCAAATAGATTACATTGTTTGGCCTAAAATTAAATTTAATTACGCATATTAATGAGAGACAAACAAGAAATTATCATGGAATTCACATCTGATTAATTGACGGAACACAAATAATTTGAGAAGTAAATCAGCTTTTTTCCTCATGTTACCGTCTTTCCCTTTGCCCTGTATGCATGTAAACTAGCCAGCAGCTTCTTTTCGCAATTCTCCTAGCAGTGATGTTTTTCTCAATTTCTATGAGAGTATATATAAATAAAAAGATAGCCACAATTTTATTCAAAGAAAAACTCCAAGATGCTCGATTTCCTGTGTCTTTCTCTCGATCCTAGGCAGCCCCTAAATATTTGTGAAATATAGAATATGGCTCCTCAAAGTGTGTACAAAAAATATGATATTGGCTGCCCCTCTCTTCTGCGTGTCTCTGAAAATTGCAACCTCAATTTTGTAGGAAATATATCAAATTGGCTGCCTCTCTCTCCGCCCGGTTTATATATATATATATGACCTAGCAGCCACAATTTTGATTCTAAAAGGGACTCTAATTTTTCTCCAGCCTCCTGTGTGAATGTGTATATATATAACAAATCTACAGCCACCAAATTTGACTTCAATTCAAAACCTTAAATGCAATATTACCCCTCAAGTCCTCAATTTTTCAATATAATAAATTTCAGCCCTTGAGTCCTTTCATTCTTACAACTTATATATTCTTTGATTCAATTCAAGTCCTTCATTTTTCAAAATATGAAATTTGATCTCCAAATTCTTCAATCTTCGATTCATGGGTCGGATCAACTATTGAATTGTTACAACTTGGTCCCAAACTTTTGCGTTTCGCTCATTTTCTGGGTTTTTCTTTCGTTTCTTCCACTTTCTGATACCAATATTAACTTCTACCTATTCACCATCAATTGCAACAATTTAGACCTTAATTTATCAGAGAAAAATTAAATATTATCATTTTAAAGTTTCGAATAAATGTATAAAATACATTTATCATTTATTATAAATTATTATTCTATTATAGCAAAATATACTATATGAGCACACAACCCAACATTAAAAAGCTAATACAAATGCACCATTCAATGGCAAATATAGGGAGGAACTATAAAGTCATCAGATAATTTGCCAAACGACGGTTACTTAATTGACTTGTCACCGTCCTCAAACAACAACTCGTTGGAATATAACTATGAGTTTGTAACACTACGAGACCTCTTGTTGGATTCTAATTTTCGAGGTGGAGGAATTCGAGTTGTGAATTCACTTAGAACAAGCATTGACCACTGCTACATTACACGTTTCACCTCCAATGGCATCCTAGTCCAAGGTGGTCATAAAACTTGTATCAGAAACTCCTTTCTTGGCCAACACATTACTGCTGGTGGTGACACCATGGAAAGATATTTTTTGGGCACTGCAGTAAATCTAATAGGAAATGATAATGCAGTTACTGATGTGTCAATATTTTTAGCTGAAATTGGAATTATGATTTCAGGCGAAGCCAACATAGTATCTGGGGTACATTGTTACAATAAGGCCACTGGTTATGGCTGTACTGGGATTTATTTAAAAGTGCCATTTGGCTTAACACAGACGCGAATTGTGAATTCTTACCTAGACTACACTGGTATTGTTGTTGAAGATCCCGTCCAAGTACACATTTCTAGTAGCTTTTTTCTTGGAGATGCGTATATACTTCTTAAATCCGTAAAGGGTGTTGCATATGGAGTAAAGGACCTTGCTACAGCAACATAAGGCTTTACATGCGGCTTGATAGATTGCACACAGCACAGCAATTGTGAGAGGAGGTTAGTGCTTCGATCATGGATTTTCTATCACCTCAGCAAAATGCTAGAGTAAACATTGTGGATAACATGTTTTTGGGTTCTAATAAGGGTATTGATAACGTACAACTGGATCGAGAAAATGAGGATTTTACAAAGATTGATCAAGTGGTGATTGATAGGAATAATGTGAAGGGGATGAATCTTAAGGGCACAGTTGCAAGGCGAAGCGTGCAAGGAAATGGAATCTCATGGCTAGTAGACTGGAATTCAGTGCTCTTGTTTTTGAATCTTATTAAGCAACCACATTAAACATTCATAACAAATGGAGATTCCTTCCCTAAACACGCACTGAGACACGTGTCCAATAATCAAGTGTTGATTGTGTGAGACATGCCAGTTGAAGCAACTATTTATATAACAGGGGATCAAGGAAGTTCTCTCGTAGCCAAGTAACTTTATTTATTTATTTATTCTATAGTGCAGATGTCAATTTTATTTAACATGAGTGAACCATGTTAATAGACCATAGAGAAAAAGATAAGATAATATAGAGAAGTTAATATACTTGTATGTATGTTTTATTAAAAATCAAAATCCTATATTTATGGGGAAAAATTATTGTTGCAATGAATACAATAATCATAATAACTAAGGTTACAGAAGTATAATGGTCATGCACAAATATTACTTTATTTACAATACTTTCCATTAAATAAATATTTAGACAATAATCGTCTCATTGAAAACCTATTTGGCAAAAATTAGACGGACAAAAATACAAAACAAATGAAAAAAAAAAGAGTACAAATACTTTAGAGTAATAAAATATTTACTTGTTAAAACCTTGTTAAGAAAGGGAAAAGAGTAGCTACTTTCGTTATTTCAATTAATGAAAATCCTCGTATCAGGTCATCCTTGTATTATACATCAATGTCTTCAATATCATAATTAAGATAAATTATGTTCCATGTTGTCTTGTTATAGCCCCAAGTAATATTGTCTTCATGCAAGATATTTATCTATCTTCGATAAATGTGGTAACATGATGGTTAAAAAAGTAAATCTTGTTATTCTCTTAAAGAGTCTTGTACATAAAATTATAATATAATCATAAGTTATATTAAGGATGAATATCATTTAGATTATGTACATTCATTATAAAAAGAATATGTCTTATTAAAATCTTATTAGAAAAATGTTAATATTTGGGGTTCCATCTTAAAAGGTTAACCTTGTTAAGTGGAGTAGCCCAAGATATTATAAATTTGTCTATATTTCAGTATTTAACTGAGATGAGATTATATTCTTTTAACATGCCCCCACAAGATGGTGACTCATTTGAGCAAACCAATCTTAAAATTCGTATGCTCATTAATTGAGACTTAATCGGATCGAATCGCTCATTGGTGCTTATTAGGCTCTGATACCATATTAAGATTTGTGATCCATCTAAGTAAGGTCAACCTTGTTAAGAGGAATGGTCTAAGATCTTTTAAATTGTTCAATATTTCGGTATTTAACCGATATGAGATTTTTATCTCTTAACAAAAAATTCAAATAAAGGAAAAATATAATATTATTCTTTTGAATACACTATAAAAGTTGTCTCATTAAAAAGCCTGGCAAAAAAATTCAATTGGGACAAAATCTTGATCAAAATTTACCCTCTCTCGTGATAATATCACTTGAATTACATATTTCAAGCATATTAATCCTTCAAGGATAACATTAATAATCATACCAATCGAATTGGTCACATTTCAAATTTTACATATCATAAGGATAACAAGATATGGCCTTGTGGTCTTTGTGAAATTTATTATTTTGAGAGTTGTGTATTTTATGTTACGACTTCATTTTTCTCATTATATAGGTATATAAAATTTAGTTGTCCAAATGGCAGATCCAAAAATTTCATATTTCTCTCGTAAATTCAATTTTACTAGGAATGCGTCATTTTATTTGACTAATTATTTCTTCAATCAATTTGCGTCAAAGAATTTATTTCCAAATCCCTAGCTATTCATGTTATGAAATGGTAAATCATGTACAAAATTTTTGTCGATAACTATTTTCCTTTTTGTTTAACTTCTTTTCTTATAAAGATATAACTTATTCAGATATCTCCACTTTTAATATTTCAAATACTTGAAGCTCTTCTGGATTTTATAATTAATAATGTCCATATGTTATCCAAGAGTATACGCCTACTAAATGATACCATCTTTTTTATTTGCTCCATTTTCTTTTAAAAATTTTAGTCTTAGACTTTAAATGTATTCACGCTTTTGGTATGCCATTGATATATCAAATATAATGTTAAGAAATTATCCTCACATCTATTCAAGTTGAAGTGTTTAAAGTTGGTGTGAGAGATATTATTGATCTATTCGATCAGTAAATGTATTTAAATGAATTATCTTTCGAACTTTTGGTTCGAATTGTCTTTTATGATGATGATGAATTATGTATATAGTTTTTTAGCTTCTTAATCCTTCTCCCTAATTCTGATAATTTTTTTAGCCAAAATGACAATTATCAAGCCACATTATTAAATATCACCTAGGGCTTGAGATATTGTATAACGATTCAAACTACGTATTTATTCTAAGTATTCTTTACTTTTCATATCAATGCATTGCAATAGATTATTTTTACTTATATTGTACTATCAAAATAATTAGATATAAAAATTAGGCTCTAGGTATAAGCCAAATTTAGCAAGAAAAAAAATTTAATGTTGGCATGGTACTAATAGCATTCCCCTGCACAAAACTGAAAAGTACTTTGCTCTCAATAATAATGGCTTAGAAATTGATTGAAGGCATTTAATAAGCAATAGTTCTAAATCATTTATTGTCATCCCAACTAACAAATATTAAAATGTTTTAATTTAGGCTCATTAGTATTAACAAGAGATACCATCTTGATTGTATTATTTGAAAATTATGCTCATAATTTAAAAGTTGAGCAATAATTTTGCAAAATTCAAGTTAGGAACACCAGGCAATCATCTAGTAGATGTATCAAGATACAAAATAATGTCTATATGGTCAACATGGAGGGTGATAGTACCTCATATATCGCCCAAAATAATTTTCAAGATTTTAGGGGTATAGTTCCAACTTTAACTAGTAATAATTATTAATGAATACTTTTCAATAGAAAGAAAAAGTAATATATGTAAATTCATTGAATTGAAGAAACTTAGAAAAAATAATATATATGTAAATTCATTGAATTGAAGAAACTTCTAGTTTTTCATTGCATGTGCATTCGAATTCTCGATAAAAAAATTCCCATCATTGTTAAGCAAGAATGGTCTCATCAATCATGCCAAATAATGAAATCAAGCTGAACTTGTAGCTCAATATAGAATATGCTTCAATTATACTAATACTAATATAATGTACTAATTATGGCACGTTTTATAAACTCTTTTGAAGTTTTGAATAAGGTTTGCATGATCTCATATTTTACTCACATTAGTTTTTACCATTATCAAAAATACATTGTCTTCACTAGATTAAACGTAATATTCTTCTGAATATTTAAACTTATTAATTGATTCTATTTCAAGAACAATTTTAAAATTTCTAGAATATTTATATACTTGAATTGTGTTTTTTCTTTTAAAAATATCAACACTTTATTCATCGAAATTATTGATATGATATTTGATTATATCGTATTTAGTTAGCTTCTTCGGGAACATAAACATAGTTAAATATGATTATAAATTATATGATTTTAAAAAAAAAAAATTGTGCTACTTTGGAACCAAAGCATAATCATTAATATTTTTCAAGTATTGAAAGTTATAAAATTATGCTCTTAAGAAGCAATAAAACAATATTCTTGATAAATATTATAATTTTGAAGTTATGCCCTTCATTAGCACGTAATATTCTGCTATAATATTGACATAATATAAATGTCAGTTTCTTTATAAGCAACAAAATGTTCTTCTAGTATATTGGTACATAAAAATCTGTGCTTCTTACGGTATTCTTTAATAATACTAATATGTAATATTATATGCTTCTTTAATAGCAATAAGTCAATATTTTTCTGAAATATTGAAATTATAATGTTATACTTTTTAAGAGTAAGTAATATTTTTCAAAATACATGCTACTTAAAGAGCACAATCAAGATTTTATTATCATTAATTTTTTTTAAAAAAATAATTTTAATATTACTTCTTCAAGAAAATTTGGTTAATATTCTTCCGAAATATTATGATTATATTGTCATGTCTTCCGAGGGAAGTAATATTTTGATAAAATATTAACATAATATAATTTTTTTTCGAAATCTACATAATATTCTTCAAAGATTTTAATAAAATTGTAAATTGTGTTTCTTCAGGAAAACACAATTACAATTAGAAATAAATTTTGTTCAAGAATGAATAAATTGTTACTGAACTTAAAAAAAGTAAATGTTTCATGAAAGTTAAAATATAAGCAGCTCATGAATTTAATGGCGATACAGTTTGTCTTTCTTTGAAAT
>NC_036252.1:18596653-18636515 GCF_002742605.1 Olea europaea var. sylvestris | reverse complement strand
GACCAAGGCAACAATGAGATTCTTCCTCAAGCACCACCTATACAACAAACTCAACAACCTCAAGAAGTGCCATTAAGGAGATCCACTAGGGAGAGAAGACATGCGATTCCAGATGATTATATCATCTTTCTTCAAGAACATGAGGATGGAGTTGGTTTAACGGAAGATGACCCGATCAACTTCCATCAAGCCATGCACAGTTCTAACTCTCAGAAGTGGATTGATGCCATGAAAGATGAGATAAAGTCTATGAAAGACAATGACGTTTGGGATCTCGTCGAGTTGCCTAAAGGTGTGAAGCCCATTGGTTGTAGGTGGATATTTAAAACCAAGAGAGATTCAAGAGGCAATGTCGAGAGATATAAAGCTCGTCTAGTCGCTAAAGGCTTTACTCAAAAAGGAAGGCATAGACTACAAAAAGACTTTCTCCCCGATATCTTTGAAAGACTCTTTTAGAACAATAATGACACTAGTGGCTCATTTTGATATAGAGCTACATCAGATAGATGTCAAGACTGCGTTTCTCAATTGAGACATTGATGAGACAATTTACATGGTACAACCAGAAAACTTTGTATCAAGAGATCCAAAGTCTATGGTTTGTAAGTTAAAGAAATCCATCTACGGTCTCAAACAAGCTTCCCGTCAATGGTATCACAAGTTCCATCAAATCATTACCTCGTACCGTTTTGAGGCAAATGTTGTTGATGACTGTGTATATCATAAGTTTAGTGGGTGTAAATATATCTTCTTGGTATTATATGTTGATGATATTCTACTTGCTAGCAGCGATATAGGCTTACTACATGAAACCAAGAAATTTCTGACGAAGAAATTCGAGATGAAAGATCTTGGGGATGCCTATTTTGTATTGGGTATTCAAATACTGAGAAGATCATTCTCGAGGTATCCTTGGACTGTCACAAAAGAGCTATATCAATAAGGTTTTGAGTAGATTCGACATGAAAGATAGTAGACCAGGAGACACCCCCATCTCTAAAGGAGACAAGTTTAGTCTAAAACACTGCCTCAATAATGATCTTGAAAGAGAAGAGATGCAGAAGATTCCCTATGCATCAGTGGTAGGGAGTCTAATGTAGGCTCTAATTTGTACTCGTCTCGACATAGCATATATAGTGGGAGTTTTGGGTAGATACTTGAGTGATCCTTGCATGCAACATTGGAAAGTAGCCAAACGCATGATGCGTTATTTGAGGAGAACAAAAGACTACATGCTCATTTATCGGAGATCAGACTGTTTAGAGATCATCGGGTTCTCTGAATCTGATTTTGCGAGATGCCAAGATAGTAGACAGTTCACATCAGGCTATGTCTTTATGTTGGCTGGAGGAGCTATCTCATGGAAGTCTGCTAAACAGAATCTCATAGCTTCTTCAACCATGGTTGCGGAGTTCATTGCTTGTTATGAGGCATCCAATCATAGAATATGGCTACGAAACTTTGTCACTGGACTACGGGTGGTAGATGACATTGACAAGCCATTAAAGATTTATTGTGACAATAACTTAGTGATGCTTTACTCCAACAACAATAGGAGTTCGACAAAGTCGAAATTTATTGATATCAAGTTTCTAGTTGTTAAGGAAAGAGTTCAAGACAAACAGATTTACATGGAACATATAGAAACAAGATCCATGCTAGCAGACTTCCTAACTAAGGGCTTACCGCCTAAGGTCTTTCATGAGCACACAGCTCACATGGGCGTTATTTTCGAGGATATTCTGGTCTAGTGGGAGTCAATTTTATGTACTATATGTTTTCTTTAGACATTGAATTGTTTAACCTTCTGCAGAATAAAGTTGATGGTCTATGATTCTATTTCTGAGTTTACTTGTATTTTCATTGTGCAATGTTCCCATTGCATTAAGGACTTTGGAATGATCTCACTAAAGACTAAAGAAGGACCAGTTGGAAATAGGTATGTTTGAGATCACATTTCATGTAAATTTCCATGCTACTCATCCATATTTGATCTATGTCATTAAGTGTATTAATATGGTGATCATCGTGGTTTAATCACGACTATATTGTGATGGAAGTTGCGGTGGTTCCATTATTAATATATGAGATGGACAAGATTGTTTAAGGAGCAGTCTAAGGATAAATAGAATACAGATGTGCGCCTAAGGAATTTGTAATATAATTGTTTAAGTAATAATATGTAGCCAAGTGGGAGATTGTTAGGAAAACCGTGATGGACAAGATTGTTTAAGGAGCAGTCTAAGGATAAATAGCATATAGATGCCCGCCTAAGGAATTTGAATATAATTGTTTAAGGAATAATATGTAGCCAAGTGGAAGATTGTTAGGAAAACACGATTTTCCTAACTTAATATGGCAACATATTAATACAATTATATTAGCTATTTAATATAATGGGCAAAAATCAAGTTGTCTATTTTGGTATGCCCATAGACTTCTCAAATTAATGTGGGCTAATTGAGTGGATAACGGCCAATATTGCTCTAATTGAGGGATAATGAGAACCTTAATTGAGCAGTATATAAAGTTTATTTCGGTTATGGTCCCCAATATACCAAATCACATACTTTTTCCGCTCTCCCCATCAAGAAGAGAAATCACAATCCTATTGAGGAATAAGGTGATTTGGTTGAGAAAGATCACAAAACCACCCTCTTCATTTGGATTCATAAATACGTGGTCGATTGTCGCAGTAATTCCGCAACAATAGACAATTGTTCATAATGGATATAGGTATATAATCTGAATTTATAAATCCTATTAATTTGACATGATATTGATCCTAGGATTTAAGTTATTTTGATCTAGGATATTTGGACCTAATTTGAATTTTCTAACAAAGAGTGCCATCAGAATTGGGAGACAACTTTATGCCCTTATACTTCCTTGGCATTCTTCATTTCTTTTCTCTTACTCAATCTTTGTTATATGATGGCTCGATGTAAATTGGTATTGTATGGTTTGCATTTCCTCAAATAAAAATTCTGCACCTTCAGCCCATTCACGCTTAACAATGAGGAAAGTTATTGACATTTCTGACGATTATTGTTGGATCACATTTTGTTAGAAGATGTTATATATCTCATTGTGGCTATCTATTGTTAAAAAATGCATCTCTTCCTGATAACAAATTTTCACAATCTGTAAAAACGTTTGTCAATATAGTACTTTCTTTGATTCATTAAATTGTTAGCTATGCCTATCCAATTGTGAATAAAATTTTACGTAAGTGTCTATTTTCCTTTTTGAACATTTTTAAACTACATTTGTAACTTAAACAACCTCGTTTTATAGTTTCTCAAACAGCTTATTTTTTTAGATGATATAGCTCTATATAGTATTACACAGCACATGAAATAGTTTTGATATCAAATCTCGCATAGACTTTGATGAAAAAATCTTAATATGGGTGGCAGTGGCATGTGTATTGTGTGTAACAGCTTAAATTCTTAGATAAGATAATTCAATAGCACCTGGAGGTGAGTATTGCTAGGAACATGATCACTGATGTCACAGAGAAACAGAGTGCTACAAGGGATCCTACGGAGAATATGTTAAATGCTGGCTCGTTTGCGAAGGTGGGTTTGTCGCTTTCTTCCTTAAAGCCCCCTGGAAAGGTGGAGGAAGTGGCAAAAGCGACAGTGGCTATGAGGGCTGCCACGACGGAGCATGACGTGGAGGTGTTGATGAGCCATTTGCTGCCATTCTTGACGAGTTCCTTGTGACTTTCAGTGAATATGTCCCTTGCGGTCTTGCTCTCCTTGTTGTGACGTACAAAGAAGTGCAATGGCATGGAATCCTTGACGAACTGAGTTACAAACAAAACAAATAGTTATTTTGTGTCCCAAGAAAGTAGTAAATATATAATTGATCACCATATATTAGTGTGAGTTTCACTGCCACGTGAGCATTACTCATCAAAAATTCATACCTCGTACCACTTTATTTCCCATTGCATCTGCAATGCAGCGCCAGGTATAAGCCAAGGCCGATTATCTCCCAGCTTTGCAGCAAGATGTAAAGCACTATTCCCATCTTTGTCTACCTTCCGAAAAACGGATTCTTTCATTATCGTCTTCTTGAGTAAAAACTTGTAAACACGAGGCTGCCTATTTTCCACCGCCAACAATACTACGTTCTTCTTGCTTGTGTTCATGTCATGAATAGCCACCGGGAAAAGTGTAATAATCTTTTCCACCATGTCGGCCACACCGTTCTTTGCAGCAATAAGTAGTGGTGTCTCCCCATTTTCGATTTCCTGACTCTTTTTTTTGTTACCTACATGCCCCAAAATAGGTTTGAATGAAAATAATGAATTTGTCCATGACTTAGTTAGACGATAAAAATAATGCACCGACAGAATTTTTATGCCACTTCAGTAGATAGAGGTAGACATAATGCCTAAATTGAAACAAATAGGAATTTCAGTTAGTAATATGGAACAAAAGGTTCAATTATTAAATGAAAAATCGGAGAAGGATGACTAACCCTTTTTTAGCCACAAAATGTAAATAAATAATATTTTAGAAGAAGTTGTTCGTAGAAAGAAAAAGCAACAGTTGGTTACCATTTCCATTGGTGCCATTTTTCCTTTCCACTCTATCGCTAGTTTTGGGTGTTTGATCATCATCCGGCTTGGACAAATGGTCAACACTAGGAATATCAGACGGGAATCCTGCACCAAGAACTGAGAAAGGACTTTCTTCATCGTGTTTATGCGACATAAAACGTTGGGGACTCTCTCCACTATTTTCATACTCATAGGGAGAAGCTTGTTCAAGAAGCTCATTCATGATTTGGACTGACCAAATGTGCTTTTCTTTTTTTTCGCGTAGCTTTACAATGTCACGAGACCCTGTTCACGCAATGAGGAAAAATATACGCATTAAGTCCTCGACAATTGAGAACTTAGTATTGATTACTGGTTAATTAGGAGGTTACCAAAGCCAAGAATAACCAATATTGATTTGGATATGAGTTTAATGGCATTAAAGCATGTGACATAATTAGGAGGAAGGTGTGAACGCCCATGATTAGTATCAGGTTGCTGTCTTTGTATATCAGATTGCTTATCCTTGGGATTTTCTGCATCTCTTGTCCCCTTGATCTCATTTTCACAACTTCCTGCATCTTTTTTCTCCTTGTTCTCATTTTTATCACATCCCGCTGTTAAAAAAAAGGGTCAGAACATAATGACTTAATGCATACGAGGAAAAGAAAAATTGTGTACTCTCGAACGAATATATGGTTCAATACCCCGCGCATAAACTACGTGTTACATAATATAAAGTAAAAGAATTTTGTACTTACTCAGTACTCGAAATATTTTGCTCACTAAATGAACAAATCCAAAGCAGGTGTGATAGTTTTCTGGACAACTTGCTTTGGTATCAAATTGCGAGCCTTGTTGCAAAGCGTGAACCGTGACAGTGTCCTCAGGTTCATCAACAAATATACCTTTCAAAATAATTATATAGCTTTGAGTTATTTGCAGGGCAAAATTCCGATGTTTGTGATCCTTTCACGAGGAAAAGGGAGACTTACAGTAGTAAATAAGTTTGTGAAACCCTCTTATATAACTTCCACTTCTGAATGCAGAAGGCTTACATGCCAGAAGATGAAGTGGTGTTACTCCATCCACGGTGACCGCGTTCATTAGTTTCGGGTATAACCGAATTATATGAATTGCTAAATCTGTCCATAAAACAAAGAAAACAAGATGAACTTCAAATCAACTAAATGCGCACATAGATTTATTGGAAACAAGGCCTTAGCTTATGAGAACTTGACTCACCAAAATATTCTCCTGAAATGGCTGAATGCAGAATTGTCTCTCCATCATGTTTCTTCTTGCAGTACGAATAGCGTTCGTCTGGCTTACAAATGTAATGTAAGCAAAGAAAAGCATCCCTCTTGCCATTTAAAACAGCCTGGAAGAAAGGAGTCTCTTCATCCTTATTACGTTTCCCAATTAGTGTCGAGTCGACATCAGCAATGAGTCTGCACATCTCTACATTCCCAAGGGACGCGGCCAAATGAAGAGGCGTATTTTCCTGTTCATTGCCAATTGTTAAAACCTCACCCACATTTTCTTGTTTTCGCAAAATCTGCATCAGTCGTTCGACAATGGTAACTTGGCCTTCTGATATGGCTATATGTAACGCAGTGTCTTTTGATCTGGTGATCTTGGCTTTGTGAGCCTCTGGATGTTCTGCATATATTTTGATCACTTCAACCCATTTGCCATTCATGGCATTTCTGAACAAATTATTCTTGATTTCCTCCAGCGCAAAAATAGAGGAGACACTTTGCCTAAGAGGTTCCATTTCTCTTTTCCCCCCCTCTGTCTCTGTCTCTCTCTCTCTCTCTCTCTCTCTCTCTCTCTCTCTCTCTCTCTAAAAAAATAAAGATCATTTGAATTCTTTGAGTGTAAAGAAATTCAGTAAAAGGAAATAAAGATCATTTGGCTTCTTTGAGTGCAGCTAAACTCCTAAAAAGATAAGGAATAATGCAGCACTTTAGTTTTTTTATTGAAGAGCTTTTTACTTTTTCTCCTACCACGTTCAACACACCAACCGCACTCTACAAGCTAACATAATAGGAGTGGAAATTAAAAATAAAAATAAAAAAATCGGGAACCACGGGCCCGTTTGGTAGTGATTTTGAGAATTGATTTTTGATTGTTAGAAGAAAATAGGGGCCACATGTGAGTGAAGAAGTCAAAAAATACGTTTAGAATAGTAAAATAACGGTTAAAAAATCAATTTTTTGAGGTGAAAAAGCACTACCAACTTTATTCTTCAAATACTTCAGGCTTTTTCAAAAATCTTGGAACAGGCCATCCATAGAAACATGACTAAGGACATCTACAAGTCTTTAATGCTTAATTTTGTTAAACCGCGTAAGCTTATCTTGCAGAGACTCATCCCTTCCCAATATGACACACATCAATTTAGTCGTCGTTTTCTTCTTTCACACGATACTGGAGAAGGAGCTACAAATTTATTCACAAAGTCTGTGTAAGATGCAATTGAGCTTGGAGGAAGCGTGTTCTACCATCAGTGCACATCCTTCCTTAGTGTTGGAGGGAATGCACGACACGTGGACGCATCCTGTGCATCCTCACTAGGTCTTAGAATCTGTTGTAAGGACATCAAATTTCTTGATTTCGAAATTTCTAAACTTAGGTGACATTGACGATAGAAATGATATATCCAAACTTAATATTTCATGCTTTCACATCATGTGTTGTAGGGCGTTAATGTTGTATTATTTGCACTTAACGTGTTTGCATCGTCATCACTATAGTTAATGACTTTTAGTTGCAATCAAATAATTAGAAGAGTCTTGTCACGTGACCAAATGGATGAAATTTAGTAGTGTCCTTACAGCAATTTTAATAGATTTTAAAGTCTTTGTAAATTTAGGAATTTTTAATTGAGATTTATAAGAAATTCAAGAGATTTGAATGGATTTTCAGTGTGAAATTCACCATTTTTAATATGATTCTTATGAATTTTGAGGAAATCATTCAAATTCTTGAAATTAAAATTTATAGTCTTTTAAAATTAGTTAAAATCTCAATTTTGGACATTCCTTAAATGGGGATACATGTTTCTATTATGAAAAGCACTGCAAATTTCGCATCCCGTATTTTGAAAACCACTATCACTATGATCTTCTCATTTTTACTTTCTTTCAAGAAAACTAGTTGCTACACATCTTATTTAGTTATTTATTTAGCCCTTATTTGATTCCCTCATTTCCAAAACACATTTCTCTCTCTCTCTTCATTTTTACCAGACATTTTTCTATGAAATAATATTAAACGTAAATCCAAATTTTTTCCTTATTTTTTAACCATGTATTCTCCAACAATATGATATTTTAAAATGTATTCTTGATTAAAAAAAAATGGGGCTAAAACAGGCGCCTAATTGTGTTTTGCAAGGAGAATTGGAGCCGATGATTCCTAAAATATGGATAGCTACGCAAATGATCCCTAGCCTTCAAATCTTAGTTCAAACATTTATTACCTTTCACTTAATGGGAACAATTAGTCCTTTTGGATGGTTTTTATCTTATAGAAGGTTTAAACTTCCCCGTGCTTTAGTTCAATAAATAAAATTAAAAAAAAAAACCTTAAAATTATAAGACGAACAAAAGTCAACTTATGCTATCAACTAATTCCCATAAGAAGATTTCTAACGCAAACATGAATTGCTTTAAAGTTTATAACAAATAAGAATATAAAAAAAGTGCTGAAAAAATTTCATCTCCTATGTAAGTTGATATAGATTTCCTCAAGATAATATGGCAGAGAAAAATAAATATCATTCTAGAGTTCTGTCTAAATTTAGAAACTTCATTACATCTGCTAACTCGGTAAAATTTATATTTCATATACAGATTAAAATGTTTTTTTTGTTATTATTTAAGAAAATAAAAGACACTTAAATAGCAATTCATAGAATCCATTGAAAACTGATTTTGAATTTGATTGTTTACTTATCTCTACCATATCATCTTAATAAAGTCCTTATTTGTATGCATTAGAGAGGGAATTTTATAAATGACTTTTATTTTACTTATATGTCGCAATTTATTAAAGCAATTCACGGTAGGATGAGTTATTTTTCATATTTTTCTTAAATTTTTCTTGTGCACTTATTTTATTATTTATTTTAAAAAAATTAAGGAAATTTTAGTCATTTCATCAAAAGATTGACTTTTCAATTATCAATTGGAAGTCAAAAACATTAACAAAACATCCAATCGAGTGGTTAATGTTGAAAATAAATAGTAGTTTATTTATTTCGTCTTGACAAATTAAAGTTTATGACTTAATTGCAATTTCACCAAAAATTCAGAGATCAGCGTCAAACTAACCTCATTCCATCTTTTACTTCAAAATAAATAATTTAATTTTTCTAACAGCCACCAACAAAAAAGATTATTCTAAATAATGTAGAACGTGGCTAGATGACAAGGTGAGGTTTTACGCTTTGTCCTGACAAACTTTTTAGAATACTGAAAACATAATGCAATTACCCGTTTGATCCCCATTAAATTCAATTACATTACATTTCATTTTTCTCTCTTCTATTTTCAACCACACAATCTTCCATAAAATAATATTACACATAAATCGAAAACTTTTCCTTTTTTTTCAACCACTCATTTTTCTAAAAATTACTATTTCCCCCATTTTCATTTTCAGGTAATGGGGGTCAAACGGGGGCTTATATTAATAATTACTTATTTATTTATGGATGGTCATATTGTCACCACAATTTTTATTTATTGCACTATATTTTTGTTGTAGTTAAGCTCCTCTAATTTTGCTTCTCGTAGGTTTGTAGCAATGATTTCTTTAATTTTTTTTGTCAAATTCTTATCTTTCATATTTCATTTTTTAAAATATTTGTTTTCATGCTTTGAAGTTTGAAATGAGGAAAAATTATTTTTTCGTGCTTTTTATTTATTTTTTTAAAGTCTGATGGAAAAATAAGTTGTACACTATTTCAACGAATTTTTGAATATAAATTGTTATTAAATACAAAATATATTAACTAATAAGAAGTTGGAGTACATGAATGCCCTAACAAATCTTTAGAGACATAAATATTATAATGAGTAAAGATTGAGAACCTTAATATAATTAAAATGTGGTCTAAGAAATAAAAATTGTCAAAACACCCTTTGGCCCCTTTTTTCAAAATTTTAATATTTGAAATAGTGTTTTTTTTTTTTTAAATGTATGGTTGAAATAAAAATGAAAAATTTTCGATTTACGTGTAATATTATTTTATTGAAGATTGTGTGATTGAAAATAAGAGATAAAAAAAATTGGAGGCAAACGGGGCCCATTCACTCATGTAAACAACTCATCTCTCATCTTTCTTATTTGTTCATTGAATTTCGTCATCTCTCCTCTTTCTTATTCAATTCCCATTCACTCATGCAAACAACTCAATCTCTGTCGTTTAACACGGCAGCCTCAATGTCTTGGAAAATTCTTGTAATTGGTAGTTATGACTCCAAGAATTTCAACTTTGAGTATGGATTAACATTTTTTAAGAAATTTAATAGATTAATCAAATGGCAAATTGCCAGAAAACGCTGCCGTGAGTCTTGTTAGTGGCTGTAATAATATATGAATTAACACGTTTTTGGTGGCTCCACCCATCGCCGTCGCTTTTAAAGTTTCGGTAGGTGAAGGCGACCCTAAACTTATTGCCCGTTGACTCTTCCCTTCTGTATACACATGCATATATAAATCCATATACCAAATCCACTTCCTTTGTAATATCTAAACTGGGAAATCAAGAACCGCTGGCAGTCCTTCTTGAATTGATAAAATGTCGAACCAAACATCCCAGAAAGATGACTTGGATGCCGGAACCAGCCTGTTGTACCCATTAATGCAGGAAAGCCCGAAGCTCCGGTGGGCTTTTATTAGAAAAGTTTATTCAATAATTATTGTTCAATTGCTTGTCACCATTGCTGTTGCTTCTGTCGTGGTAACTGTTCATCCCATTGCTGCCTTCTTTTCCACCACCCGGATTGGCCTGGCAATAAACATTGTCATCATTTTAATTCCTCTTATTGGTATGTTATCAAAAATATGAAAAGTTAATCTTGTTTGGGATTTATAGATGGTTTTGTATATGATATAAAATTTCTTGCTTGGATTGCAGTTTTGTGCCCCCTATACTTTTATCAGCGGAAGCATCCAGTCAACTTCTTTCTGCTCGGGATCTTCACGGTGGCTTTTGGTTTTGCATTGGGCGTCGTTTGTGCTTACTACAGTGGTAAAGACTAGAATTCACTAAATTTATTAGAATTTATAATCTTTTAAAATGCATTAAAATCCAAGTTGAAGACACCCTAGAAATTTTTATTATTGATTTACGTGAGAATCGCATAAAGTAGCCTTTAAAAAACCTTTGTTTGGAGTATTATGTCAATTTCAAGTTGAGGCATAATTATACAATGTGACTAGGCTTAACACGTTCTATTTTGATGCTATCTTTCGTTCATAATGAAAAGGATGTAGTAGATTGTTTGTTCTTGTGGAATTTGCTGACAATTTGCTGGCAGAAACATATCTATTTGTGATTTAAACCATTTATTAATACTTCTTAAACATGCTAGAGGCTCCTTAATTTGCATGAAATTACTTTACAGTTGGACTTTGTAAGATCATTTTTGGGTAGTGTTTTAGACCATCTCTGTCTTCAATAAATTTTCAGCTTATCTCAAAACAAAAGTAACTTCTGAAAAAGCTGAAACATGCTCATACTCGACTCACTTTTTGGATTGAATTGGAAACAGGGAAAGTTATTCTAGAGACAATTATCCTAACGGCAGTGCTGGTTATTAGTCTCACTATATACACATTCTGGGCAGCAAAGAGAGGTGAAGATTTCAAATTTCTACCGGCATTCATATTTGGATCTCTTATTGTGCTGCTGCTGTTTATTCTGATTCAGGTAGAAAGACTTATTCTTCGCGTTAAGTGACCATGGGGGCTTACTCCCAAACATATAACAACTTATTATTACAATACTCGTAGTTAATTTGAGTCTTTTTTTTCCTGCAGATCTTCTTCCCTCTTGGTAGCCTCTCCGTGACGATATATGGAGTTCTCATTTCGATAGTATTCTGTGCGTACATTATTTACGACACCAATAATCTGATCAAGCGATTCTCTTTTGATGAGTACATTTGGGCTTCTATTTCCCTGTATCTTGATGTCCTCAACCTCTTTCTGTATCTGTTGGATGTTATTAAAGCTAGAAATTAGGTGGTGTTTTTGTCAATTTTGCTATTCCACTTCAATCCGAATGTACAATTTGAATCTTTTCTATTAACTGAAGCAATAAGATTGCTCATTTGTTAATTATTGCTGTCATATTGTAATTGTGGAATTTCATCGATTCAAAGTTACGACTTTGACAATAGGTGTCGTTCAAAATCTTGTTGGAATGGCTAATTATATTATACACTTATCTTCTTGATCATAGATTATGATCGAGATTAGTCATTTCTTCTTTATAGAGAAAATCTATGGTCATTCTGAGGATGAACCAGTGTAAATTAGCTTCTATCTGGTATTGTTTCGAAAATTAATTCATGTAATAGATCGTACATTATATTCAATCTCATTCGATCTTATTCCCGTGGAATAATCAAAGAAATGAGATCACACACATGGAATTTCTTAGCAATCTACGTTGATACCTAGCATTACACGAAACGAGAGCAAAAGCAAATCAGTATCTGAATCTGAACCAAATACTACATGAAATCGTGTAATTTGATATCTGGCATTGTAGTACAGGTTTTTGTGAGGTAGAACCCGATGCATTTTGCTATTTCTGATGCTTTCTTTTTCTTTCAGCAACAATAGAAAGAAGCCTCAAAACGCCTTGTGTCCACATCTCGTATTCTCTTTGATTCTTGCATTCAAACTCAACAATGCCACGCATTTGTGTCTTCAGTCCAAAATACCGTCTCTGCTCTCCATCCTCGAACAAGTGCCTCCCAGGCCATGCCGGTAAGTCTTTACAAACCTCCAACACCACATCTGCAATGCCAATTACATACATTTATAACTTCAATATGTTGGATTGGTGGAGCTATTATACAGTTTACTTCAGTATTGGGCACTCATCTTTTTGTATTATGTTGCTTTAGATTCCTGTGCTATATAAAATTTTTGTGCTTTCGTATGTGCATTTTTGCTTCGTTTATTATTATTTCACTCGGTGGGAACTATCAGCTATATATTCACAATGTAAAGAAGTTGTGAATGCCAGTACTTACTCTTCTTTTTCTTAGTTATCGTAGTTGCTGCGTATTTGCTTTTCATCTTCAGCATCACCTGCAAAACACATATTCATGGGATTTGTCCAGATAACCAAAATTGGATTTGAATGTTTGCGAGTATAAATAAAACTGGTAGAAACTTACATTTCCAGTTCGATGAATATATATGGATACAACTTTCCAGTGTAGATCGCCTGCAGCATTACAGTGGTATCAATATCTGTTCAACTGAGAATTTCTTTTCAATCCTCGGTAGAATTCCAGAATATGAGATTACCTGTTCGCGTTCTTTTGAGAAGTTCGCTACCACGAGCAAGTAGTTCTTCATTGCAAGCAGCCAGAAAATTCTCTTCAGGAACTAATTCCTCAGAATTGTTACTGCTGCTATCATGTGTCTTGCCCAAGGAAAGTCCTCTGTCTACAGGAATAACTGCTGCAACATTCCACACTTCCTTCAGGGCTCTTGCCTTCAAGGTAGCTACTCCACGCAGCGCTGCAAAATCAAGATGCAGGTTAATTTTCATTGCATATACGTGCTAGATGATTCACTGAAATTGGATTGTTCCTCACCTGAGGCTGCAGCAGCAGTAAGTGTTGATATATCGCCGTGCTTACGGACATTGACAGCAGAGCTAATGGCCGACATGAGGTTTTTGTAATCGGCTCCCATAGCTTCTGCAGCCTCCACGCATTGCGCAGCCAACAAACTAGCGGCTGAAGCCACAGCCATATCGGTTTTGGCCATCTGCTTATCCTTACCTTTGGAAGATGCATTTGCGGTGGCTGCTGCTATTGCAGCCACTGCTGCAGCCACCCCGGCTATTGAAACAGCCGCTTGGAGCTGAGCATTTTGGGCCCTCATCTCTTCTTTCTTCTTCTCTCCCTTTTCCTTTAACCACCTTCCGACTGTCTTCGAGCGAGGAGTGCTAGGGCCACCAGCTGCGGCGCCACTATAGCCACTCTGCGTTCCGGTGAATAGGGGTTGTATTGTGTTGTTTACACGTAAATACTGAAAAACATCATTTCAACCCAATTAACAATAAGCATGAATCAATATATTAAAAGTACATAGATTGTAAACAGAATTTGGCTAGTGAAAATAGCAGAAACAGGAAATTAAAAGTAGTTTAATTACAATAGACTAGATAGTATTGAACCGAAGTAAAGAGGCATCTTTAGTCCTAGGTAACGTGTCAAACATGTCATAAATTTACTTCCAATGGATGTGAGTTATTGGTGTCCATCAGGTCAGGTTGTTTGTGGAGAGGCTCGAAACAGCCAGCTTAAAAATTTTTGTGACACATTTTTCTATGGCCCATAAGCCTGTCTCAAGGTGGGATCGACGGAAACAGGAGTGAAGGCCGAATACCTTGTTCTTTAACTGCATGCTATATTGCCATGCTTTGCACAACGGTTGTGCTACATGCACATTATAGGTTTACATAATGATTTGCATACACATGATGTGGTGAGATATGATTGAATTAAAACATTAATGCTACTTAAACAGGGCCACCTCAATCCTGTTTAAATTTCCTGTCTTCAGCACGGTTTGAGTAGCAAAGCTTGAGTTAAAATTTCTTCTACCCAAAAATAAAAAAAATAAAAAAAAAGGAAACTTTCTTATTCTCTTTTTGACGTATCAATTGTATGTAAACCATTATATAACTGCTTATGTACAAATAGCATTATTTTTTATTTAAAAGGCAATGCTGCTGCTTATGCTTTTTAAGGAAGGAGTAAATCCAAACAACTTAAAAGCAGAAATTTGTTCGTTGAGAATCCTTTTTTCCCCATATGTACAATCGACCTATTGCTTCAGAACTGATCAGAATTCTGGGTTTAAATGGCCAAACAAGAGAGCTCTTAAATGGAACCAACTACAGTCTACAGCCATTCATCTTATGATGCAGTTTAATAATGAGGATAAATCTTGCATTCAACAACATTTACTTAAAACTTTCTTGGCACAAACTCCAAATTCATCTTATGATGCAGTTTAATAATAAGGATAAATCTTCCTTAGGTTTTATACTCGAAGTGTAGGCGTTAGAACCTTGAGCAGACCTTTATGAGAGGATTCGGAAATAACGTATCTCTATGGCGTACGAGTTACCATGTTGACCAGTAATAGAAGAAAGAAACAACGTAGTGAGGCTAAAACTGATTAAACTTGTCGTTTTTTTCTGGAGTGAAAACTGATTAAACTTATCCTTTTACATGTGAAAAATCCAAACTCGTTCTACGAAAGTCAAAAGGTGACTGATAAGACGGCTAAAGCATTCTTATATAGAAACAAAAGTTAATATCGAAAGTGACAAAAGCATTCTTTGTCTTGCACTTTTCTGCAAAAATACTTGTGAAAGCTGAAATTTAATAGCTGCCATTTTGTATAAATCTTAATGTTTTTTATCTTCTTCGAAGACCCATCATATACTAATCATCGTTAGAATAGTTTCTTGTGTAGATCAGAAAATAATAATAATAATAAAATTAAAAGAGTTACAAAATCACCCCACAGAATCCAAGATATTCTTGAAATCACAAATATAACAAATAAAAATTGACGGTGTTAGGGATTAAGCTTTAATCCCTTCTTACTCTGGAAAATATTAAGTCGTTGTGCCATTGATGAGATAAATTTTACACTATGATTAAACTTTGTAGTCCAACGAAAAAGAGTCAAGATAAATCAAGAAGAAAGTACCTTAACAACATCCTCAAACTCCTCAGATGGAGAAATTGGAGGGCTGTCTGTTTCTTCTGTCAAACAGCCATTCAGAGGCCCACTGCTATGAGACAGTCTTCCAGATGTTAGTGGTGATATTTCCTGCATTTTCATTTCTTGAGAATCCCTTTTGAAAAACAAGAAAGATCAATGAAATTATTTACGATTTCGTTGTATTGTACTGGACAAGATTTTACACTAGTATTAGTTTCTTTTCTTCTTCAATATTGTCTAATACCGTTGAGTCGAGCTTAGCACAAGGGACTTACCGATTGAGACATGATGCGTTCGAGGACTAGTTGAGAAGTTGTCGAAGAAGCAAAAGAGAATGTGTTTCCCGAAAGCTTGGCAGATTCCTCTTCTTCCCCGGAAATATTTTCTGGCATGGCAAGATGAGCATTGCTAGCCGATGCTGCATTTTTTTGTAGTGACATTAATGGAGTTAAAGGAGCTAATGCCTTGGACACTTGCAAGGCTGAGGCGCTCCATGATCTTGAGAGAAATTCCATGGGCCCTCTTGGGCTTTCCGGCAGCTGAACTTGGCTGCCGGTGGAGTTCTTCTCGGCCCATAGCAAGTCCATTGTGTTATGCATATAAAAAATGTAGATTGGTATGGAGTATAGACAGTAGAGATGGTTCAGTTTTTGATCGAGAGAAACTTCCTTCTTATAGAGTAGGTGGGGGAAATTTTTTGTATAGGCTTAGCTCCTTGTGAACTCTTTGGTCAAAAGATTCAAAAGGTTTTTGCTGCGGTCAATAAGATTTCTTCGATGATGTGGATAGCATATTCGGGTCTTGAAAGTGCAACTATACAAATTTCTTGGATGACACAATCGAATCTTATCCCATCCAATTCCTTCATAAGACCTCCCAAGTAAATATAATCATAGATTGACGGATTAGCCTAAGCTTATCCATACCGTTACACTCTTCGAATAGGAATTTCATTTTCTAAAATATCATAGTTTTCATAATTTGGTGAGTCATCAAGATCCTTTAGATGACCTATATTGTGTTGAAATGATATCTATCTAATTATATTTATCGCAAGATTGTCTCTCTTACTATTTCTTTTTATAAATGCATCAATAGAGGCTTAAATGTTATTCAAAATTGAATGTATTTTTCGTTTGATTTTTAACTGTCAAATTGATGACTTTAATCGATTAAAACGACGAGACCAAATGCTGGAAAAAGGAAAATGAGTTAAATTACAAGAAGGTTGTGAATCCAATGAGTGAGTTTGCCCAAAAAAAAAAAAAAAAAAAATTATGTTTCATTTCCATTTTTAAGGAAAAGGATTTGACAATAATGAATAGCTAAATCTTACTTCTTTAACCACCATCTGAGTTACTACAAACCCTAAAAGCAAAATTCAGTTTAAATCTCCATTTTTGTCCATTTTCTATTTTCCCTTTTAGGAAATATTTTTCTTGACAGTTAATCATTCACAAATCACAATCATGACCTATATATGAATAACACGTACACAAAATCTAGGGCTCAGAAGCAAATTAGAAACGCATTCTATCCGAATACAGATTATCCCGAAGTAAAATGGGACGTTGAGAGGATGGTTAAAATCATATGCTTCGAAAGAAATAAATGATGCTTAGTTTTTCTAACTAGTCAGGATATGACAAAATGAGTAGATATACTAATATACCCAACTTATAGATCCTCCGGCAATACAATAATTATGTATGTTTTATCTTTGATGTGTAGCTTTATGTGCAAACTAGTAACAAATAAATGACGATGAAACTTGAATTCACGAACTCCACACATTAAAGCTCAACCAATCAACGCCTAGACTGCAAAGAAAATTGACAAAGAATGGTCCTGTTTCTACTTGTACGTCCACGTCTCAAGAATGGGCAACATCACAACCCGACCAACAAAAGATTTTTCCAAACAAACACTGTAAATCTCTGTACCAATTACCAACTTCTGTATTCAAGGCGTGCCTGAAGACGTCATCATATACAACCCACCCAAGTCCTTTAGATTCTCCCTCTCGAAACTCAAAGTTTCTTCTCCAAATTAGCTGAAGAAAGCTTTTGGCCTTACAGAAGAATAGAAAGGAATGGTTTTCTCTTTACCTGCAAGAAGACAATAACTTGTGATCTGCTCATCTGCATAAAAAGACAGTTTTATTCCCTTTTGCTTCATAATCTTAAATCATCAACTTGTCATCTCCTTTTCAGTTGTTTTTGCATTCAAAATTCACTTTCTTCATTACTATTTCAAACCATTCAGTCTTTTTCTGCCTTTATTCTCTTCCTTTTACAGACTTGATGCCATTCCATACACAAATCTCAAAAGAGCTTCAGTAGAATATTCAAAGTCAACAAACTTATTAGAGGGTGTTTGGTAGGAATTTTTATGTGAAAATGCATTTTTGAATAGTAAATTGATGAGAAATGTGTGGTTGAAAAATAAGAAAAAGTTTTTGATTTACGTGTAATATTATTTTAATAAAGAATATGTGGTTGAAAAGAAGAGAGAGAAAAATGCATTTTGATAAAAATGGGTGTCAAACAGGGCCTTAATGACATTTACGAACATTTAGCATTTTCATCCTGAAATTTGAAAACAGCAACTTTAGTTTCCCTTGATACCATCCTTAACAATTTGTAACACGAGATTCATTTCATAAGACTAACACTCGTATCTGTAAAATAAAAGAGATGGTGACACTTAACCTTTAGAGACGCTGGCCGAAACCCTCTTGATTCATTTCTTTCTTGTTTTTGGGACCAAGAAATTCTATAAAAACGAATATATTTTGTAATGCGGCCTAATCTCTGGCATACTGGCATTCCCGTTAAATTTGCACTTCAATGTTAACTCATTGTGTGCATTATTTGGATACCCCAATTTGTCATATATATATATATAATGTCCCCGTTCTGAAATTTCAGTCCTCCATAATTTTCCTGGTATTCCCAAATTATTGCTGGTAGATTCAGTTTTACTGTTTTCATTCTGAATTTCAGAATAATTTCAATAACAGCTAGAATATAAAACCTGTTGAAGCTGGACAGAGTTCTTTTAGCAAAAAAACAAAGTGATATGCATAACACATGCAAATCAACAGGTAAACAGAAGCATGGAAGAAAACATCTTTATGCTGGGATTTATTGGAAAAATTAAGGGTCGGAAAAGACAGCAATAGGATTTACTGGCTCAGGAGAGAGACAGAATAGTCAATTGACAACACTTGAATTGGATAATCTAGCTATAGCCATAATGCCCCGTCATAAACTCCGTGCGTGGATGTATCAATGAATAAACTTGGTAAGGGTCCTACCTGGCATTCTTCAGCATTGTTTAAAGGACTGAATTATAGTATTAGATTTTCAAATTTAACGTCAAAGATCCCAAGTGCAACAGTTTGGACCACAGAACAATAGAGATGATCTAAGTATTATCATGAGCTATAAAGAACGATCAAGGAAACAAATTATTGTTTATTGTCATGTGAAACTTGGATATCTTATGATATTTGATTAATGGCTCACACGATAAATGTTTCTGCCAATAGTAGTTTATGAGATTGGTTCATACAAAATTAAATAAAGTAGCCATGAGGAATGGACTCTCACTCTAGCCTCGAGTCAAAGTTCACCTTGAGATTCTCTCACATAACTACAAAATTTGAAAGGTACTGCAAGTGAAAGAAAATTAGGAAACAAAGGAGCATTACCAAACTCTATCTGTTTGGCTGCAAACCGCTGCTACCATAATACTGCTTTGTAGTCTCTCTTGAAAATTCAGCAAAGGTCATTCCATCCTTCAGCCGTGAATGTAGTGGTGGAACTAACTGATGAATTTTTTGAGTCAATCCATTTGAATCCTTCCTGGCACCATGTGTTCCCTCAAGATATGACTCAGAATCCTGACTGCTTGAAGTTAACCGTTCCATGGGATAATCTGAAAGATGAAAAGTCTTGCTCCATGCCGGCTGTAAAAAGACAACAAAAGTTTCCCTGCTCAAATTCTCCGTCTTTTTCGGCCTGCAAACACAATGAAGCGCAGCCCGTAGCTTCCCCTTTGAAAGCACATCTGCAGATTCCCCCACCTGAACAATAAAGCTCTCCATAGATGCCTTCATCATAAGCACACGATTTTTTTCAGGATCCAATATTTGTAAATATGTATGATCAGTTGGATACTCGCATTCTAGCTCAAAATTTGCATTAGACAACATAAACATCGGGGCTGCCAGAATTGTAAATATTCCATAGTCATAATGCCACTGCTGCCACAAATCTAACTTCTTCTCATCAAATACCGTAACTTCATTACCCAAATTAACTTGGCTAATTCTCCGTCCTTTCCTTTTGGCCGCTTCTTTTATAACAAAATTATCTATACGTGAATGATAATGTATCAAACGCCCTTTAGCAGTCCCAGACAGCAATAAGCTCTGTTCCAGCTCATGGCCACCAATTACTCTATCACAAATGCGAGCAACACGGAGACCTAACTCCATCATACAAAACCCTAGCTCCTTAAACACGCTTCCTAGATTCTTAAATTCCTCATCCTCGAACTCCCCTTCCATTTTCTCATTATTAACTCCATCACAAGTTCTTTGCTCATACTTCATTTGCATTGCAAATGACGACACGATTCTATCCAGATCCTTCAACGCCACATCACTCCCCAAATTGTGTTCCTATTTACTTATAAAAACGAAATATAAAACATATAATTGAAATAAAAAAATATATATATATATATATATATATATATATATATTACTAAATCAATAAATTCTATGTTAACTAATAAAAAGGAAGTTTTTTTAAATTTTACCTTGAGGATGAGTTTTCGGTCATCGTTACTGAGAAGAGATAGTTTTCGAGCTAAAGGAAGGAGAGCTTTCCGGAGAACGGAAGCTTTGGGAACGCCGACAATCGATAGCAGGCCGGGTCCGGTCGGGCCTAAATTCTGCATAACAGTTTCAGAAACTGTTTCCAGCCGCCGGATTTCCTCGGGCGATGGTGGTAATTTGTTGGAAGACAATAGTATAAGATCGGAATATCGGAGTTCGTAGAGTTGAAGAATTTCCGGTTTTTCTTCCATTTCATTTCACAGTAAAATGTTCAGGCGGGCTTGGACATTAGAAGGCAAGTCATTTTTATTTTCTGGTGAAAAATACGGTGTCGTATAACCCAACAAACCCCCATCCAAAAATAGGAAAAACAATAAAGATCCGTTTGACTGCAAGAATGAAATTTGTTTGAAAAAAAATAAATTTTAGGGAATTGAATTGTCTATAACTTGTTTTACTTAAAATTGTCAATTGAATGTGTTTGATTGGTATAATTTTTCACCTGAAAAATGTTGAAATTTTGAGTGTTTTGATATATGTTTGGCTTTATTTTTTATGAAAATTGTCAATTAAACGGATAGAATTTATTATAATTATAGATAGGATATGTTTCCATCCCCCCCACCCCCCCCCCCCCCACCAAAAAAAAAAAACACAAAACACAAATCTTCACGAGAACAAATGACCATTATCTTGAAGTTTTTGAGTGGTAATGAAATTTTGAGAAAAACATTTTTTTGCAATCAAAAGTGTTAAGTGACAATATGTCGTTGAATCTTAAGAAACAAATACTTGATGTTCTCGTTCGTTTCAACCTTCAAGTATAAAATATGAGAGGCCAAGTGTGGGATGGTATTAATAATATGCGTAGTGCGAATGGATTACATGCATCACTTTTTTAGAGATTATCCATATGCATACTATGTCCATTGCTTTGCCCATCATTTCTTCAGGTTGATTTCTCAATTAGGGATGTCACATATATTTAATTCATTTTTTCCTCTTTTGAACAATATTGTTAATATGATTACATCAACTCTTAAGTGTATGGCTGCACACAAAAATCGCGATACAACAAATCGAACCGAAATTGTTGAGTTGAAACCATTGGTTTGGATCCACGTGGACTCGTGTTTTTTTCCTCAAACCGGACCAAACAATTTCAAAATAGTTTGGTTTAAGTTGTGAATTTCAAAAATCGAACCAAATCATTTTTAAATTTTTTTAATTAATTTTATGAACTTAAAATTTTTACAATTTTCACTTTTCAAAAAAAAAATAATTACCAATTTAGCAATACAAATTACAACCAGCCTATTAAAATAATCATGAAAAGTAAATTAAGTTCATTATTATCACCCTATGGTTTAACAAGTTTACAACACATATCTTCACCGGATATCTAAACTAAGCTAAAATTATTCCAAAATCATATGAAATAAAAAAAACATATATTTTCAACAATCTAAATCATAATTCAACAAAACTACGTCAGTAAATCACGTCCAAAGTTTTAGAAGCCCTAACATAAACTCTCATTTCCTTACATTTGATGCTTGTCCACCACTACTGAACTAATTGTCAGTCGCCTTTGCCTGTTAGTCTGTTAATTTTTACTTGAATTGCGTCTTTCTTTCTTCTTTTTTTGTAAGCCTCATATTCTCATTCAAGCCATTTCCCCCCCTTTTTTTTATTTGTTGTTTTTGAACTTATTATACACTTGTGAGTTGTGGATTGGATAGAAAAATAACTTTTGTGTGCCTAGATGATTAATGAATTTGTTCGTGGTTTAGAAAGAACCAAGGACGGAGCGTATAGATTGTGTGAAAATATTAAAGTTCCCTAACTAGTACTATTACCTTCTATTTTCATAAAATAGTTAAAAAAAAATGAAATTCGTCAACTCCCAGTAAGCCAAAATTATATCAATCTTTGTATATTTAAACATATCTCATTCGATCTTTATTTAACATCTCACTTACAAGACAAAATAAATCTTAACCAAACTATAATAGTAGAATATAATTCTACATTTACCAATCGCTATATGACAATATGAATGTCAAATAAGAAAAGGTAAATAAAAAGAAGAAAAAATGTATTTGTTCTATTAACATCTTTTAGCAATCAATTTTGAAAATAATTTATTTATGGGTTTTATGGTAAATATTAATATAATTTAAAATTTAACATTATTAGTTCTAATTTAAACTTACATGTTAACTTATGTTAAATATATTACTATAATGTCGATAGATAAACCGCGGATAAAACCGAACCAAACTGCAAATTATAGTTTGATTTGGAAAAACTTCAAACCGTATAAAATGATTTGAATTGAAAATATAGCACAAACCATATAAATCGAACCGTGTTCACCCCTACTTAAGCGTTTCCATGAGTTGAAGTTAAACAAAGAAAAGAAATTAAGCATTTGTTGAAAATTCGAGAATGTGAGTTAAGAAATTGGGCTAATCAGATTGGCAATTTGCAATAAGCCGGATGTACTTGTTGGTCTTTCATTACAACTTTGTAAAGAGTTTGATTGATATGTATTCTATAACTAGGCATTTTAGTATTTTAGCGATCATTCTCAAAATATAAGATGTCAGGGTGAAGTTGATGATATATACAAAAATGTGACAATATTTGAATTTGAATTTATCTTGTATTTAATGTGTAGAATTTATCTTGTATTTAATGTGTTTTGTCAGGTCCTTTAGAAGAAAATTTAAAATATTTTTATATACTATGAGATTTGTTTATACTACAAAAACTATTCTTCAAACATTGAGAGCAGATGGCTGTGAAAAATTTCTTCAAAGGGTGAATTTTTTGGGTCAAAAAATGATATACATGTGACTTTGATGGTTCGTATATGGCTGGCCGTTCTCGTGGCCTTGAGTACCTTGCAGTTGAGTATCTTTATCACTATGATATTTTCAATAAAGACATAGATTTTTCAGATGATTGAGTTCAACAAAATGTAATGAGACATAACTGAAACTCTTTTATTTCAGTGCAATTTTGGATACAGAAAATTCTTTGAATCATTTAATATGGATAATATTTGCAAGCTTGCAAATTAGTTTTATTCTTGAGATTTTACATAGTAAAATATTTATTGTTTGAGGGTTACGTTGCAACATTCTTAGAATGATGTGATCTCTGAATCTTAATTTCGAGTCCCACTGCTTTTTATTTTTCAACAATTTATGTTGAAAATTGGTTGCAAGTTGAAGGTCGGAGAATTACGTTATTTTGACTAAATTGATTTGTCTGGTATTTATACTACATGTTTTAGCAACAACCATAGAGCCAATATTTTCATCAATGAAATATGTGAAGATGAAAATTCGTTAAAAAAAATGAATGATAACTTTCTTGTTAATTGTACGACACTTTACATTAAACAAGATTTTACTACGAATTTAGATTCAGTATCTATTATAGAGTAATTTTATGCTGTAAAATATCGTCGAATATAACTATAATACGTATGAATTTTATTTGTGCATTCAATTTATTTAAAAAAAATTGCATCCCATAATGTTAATTCCTGGCTCCGTTTCTAAGTGATCGATTTGTTTTTTCTGCTGAACCAACCAGACAAGTTTTATTTTCATAACAATGGGTTTTACTTTATATATTTTCTTAAGAATAACAAGAAGCAATTATTACATTTATAAAAAATAGTCAAAATGATAAAAGGTTAAACATGTTATGAAAAGAGAGAAAAGAGAAGAAAACAGGGAGAAGTCAATAGACTTGTCTGTTTTATTAAGAACCAAAGCCATCTATTTATATGACAGAATTAGGGATACAACGGTAATAATTTCTAGGGCTGTAGGGGTATAATTATCATTCACCAATAAATCATAATGAACTTTTCTTTTTACAACACTCTCCCTTGAATCACACATTATAAAATATCTATCTTATTGAAATATTAATTGGCAAAAACCCAATGGGACAAAAATGCCAACAAAAAGAGTAAAAATAATTTGGAGTAATAAAATGTTGTCTCATTAAAACATTGTCAAGCAAACCCAGTGGGACAAAACTTGATCGAAGGAAAAAGAATACAGCTACTCCCCCTAATTTCAATTCTTGTTTTAATTCATCATTGCATTGTATGTCACTAGCTTTAATATTGCAACTTTGGTGAAATGCCTCATGTTGTTTTATACAATCTTCAAATAACACCGTCTTCGTAAGGGATACTATCATTCTTTGATAACTGTAGTAACGTGATAATTTTAAAAATAGCTCTTGTTGATCTCTTCAAGAGTTTCATACATATAATATATTATTTTGAGGGTAAATGTCTTGCATGTTATAGACATTAATTACACGAAGAATATGCCTCATTAAAACCTCATTAGGAAAAATCCTAATGAAGGAAAAAAGAGTGCACTATTCTTTTAAATATGCTATAAAAGTTGCATCATTAAAAACCTTGCCAGGAAACCTAATGGGATAAAACCTTGGTCAAGGAAAAAAGAGTACAACGCTTATTTACTCCCCTTCATAATAATATCACTTGAATTATGCTTCAGGCATATTCAATCATTCCAGAATGGTATCAAAACAATATAAGATAAATTATTTATAATCACATTTATTACAGGCACATCAAATTCCATGCATTATCATACTAACAAGGTAAATATCTGTGATTACATCCACCACATGATAACTAATCTATTTACACAAGTGTTCGCGAAATTCATTATGTAAAAAGTCGTACATTTCACATTACAACTTTATCTTTTCTATTTTCATTTCGCACAAGTACCTCTTGGTGTTTAAATTGTATATTCAGAAATTTCAGGTTTCTCTAGTAAATTCAATTTTACTAGGATCCCATCCATTTTATTTGGCCAGCCATTATTTCGATCGATATATTTCAACAAATTTATTTCGATTCCTCGCTATATGATGCAGCACATCATGTTTAAAACTGGTGTCGACAACCTTTTCTTTTCTTGTTCGATTCTATTTCTTTCTCCATGATGACATAACTTATTGAGATATCTCAATTTTCAATATATCAGGTACCTGAACATCTTCTGGGATTTTATAATCTATTATGTCTAAATACTCATAAGAGTGTATGCCTCCTCAATGAGACCATCTTTGTTAATTGTTCCATTTGGAGATTTTTTGTATTAGAATCGAATATCATCACGTTTCAGGCGTACCATCAAATATCATATTAACTAATTATCCTCTGTGACGTTAATTCAAGTTGGAGCATTTGAAGCTGATGTGTAAGATATTATTGATCCATTTGATCAGTAAATGCATCTAAATAAATTATATTTCGAACTTTTGGTTCGAGTGATCTTTTGCGAGGATTTAGGTAATAATGCATTTATACATTATTTTCAACTTTTTAATTCCTCCCCTAATGCTGAGATAATTGTCAAATTAAATTAACAAATATTTTTACTGCATTATAAAATATCACAATTTGTAATAAGGGTTCATACTACGGATTTATTCTCAGTATTCATTACTTTCCATCTCAATGCATTGTAGTGGATCAATTTTATACATACTGCACTATCAAAATAATTAGATGGAAAAATTAGGCTCTGAATATAAGTCAATTTTAATAGGGAGAACTACGATATTGACAAGATACGTAATAACATTCCCTAAACGAAAATGAGAAAGATATTTTTCTCAATTAAATTAATTGGAGGCGTTAGCAAACAAGTTTGTTAAATTATTTATCGACATCTCAAAAAGCACCCATTAAAATGTTGAGATTTATACCCACCAACATTAACAAGACACGGTTTCGATTATTTAATCTGAAAATTATGCTCATGCTTTAAAATTTGTGCAACAATTTCTCAAACTTCAGGTTACGAATACCATGCAATCATCTAGTATTTGTATCAAATTTATTATACAAATAATATTTAGATGATCAAAGTGGTGAGTGACGGGGGCCCATATATCATCCTAATTAATTTTTAGATATATAGGAAATTCAATCCCAATTTTAGCTAGTGGCCTTTAATTATCAATTGTCGATAATGAGAACAAATGATACATAGAAATTTATTGGATTGAAGAATCTTCTAGTTTTTCATTTTGATTTCGCATCATTGTTGTAACGCCCATACCCCTAGTAGACCGGAACGCTACTTATTTTACTTAACTTAACCGGTGGTTTAGTAACAAGTGTATACGTTTTAGCGGAAGCTTACATTTTCGGATAATAATTTAAATAAAAATACTTCAAATATTTTAAATAAAAACACTGAATCATTTTTCAAAACTACAAAATGTAATTTATTTGAAGAAAATATAACTTGTTCTCGCATTCTGCGTTATTCAAAACTTTAAAGAAATAACATTGGAAAACATTTCATAAAAATAAATCCAAATCACTTATTCACCGGATTTCCATGGGCTCGTTGCATCACTCTCCATCTTCTCCTCCATCCATGCCCGAGGTAGAATTCCTTCAATTTGTAGAGATGGGATTAAACCCGTGAGTTGAAAAACTCAATAGGTGTCATAGGTGCATTCGTGATCAAGTTATACATTTCAAAACATTAACTTTATAACTTTTCATACATGCCGTACCCGGAGGCACCATTTGACATGAAGGGATATGTCGTACCCGAGGGCACCATTTGACATACGAACATTTTTTCAACATAGAGGGGTATGCCGTACCGGAGTACCATTTGACATACAACCATTCACATAGAGGGATATGTCGTACCGGAGTATCATTTGACATACAAACATTAACATGAATCAAAACTTATAACTTAACGCGATTAAACACATTGCACCTCTACCTACCTTGATTGATGTTTTTGAAACTTGGATTGAAAACTTCGATGAAACTTGGATATTGAAAGAAATGCACTCTTTGGATGTTTGAAAACCGTTGAGAATTGATGCTTGAAGACACTCCTTGATAGCACCCAAAACTTCTATGAAAAATGTTTGAAAACACTTATTAAATTTATAGGAAAAATAGTTTTCCTTCGTTTCTTTTTCTCTATTGAAAACTCTTTATTTAGTATGTAAAATCTCTTGCTTTTGGTGTGAGAAAAATGAGTGAAATGAGATCTCTATTTATTGGTAAATATCTCATAATTTAAAGCAAATGAAGGGTCAAATTTCATTTAAGAGAGAAAACATGGGTGTCATTTAAGTTTGAGGTTAAATGCTTCAATTTAGTGGGGTTTTTATTGCCAAAAACGTGGGTGGCCGTTTGAGAAAATAATTGATGAAAATAATATTTAAATTTTAGAGAAAAACGGAAATTTTCATTTCAGGCAGTTTTGGTCGACCGGTTGTAGTCCGGTTGACACTGTACAGTTTTCAGTATTTCTATCATAACTTCTTCTCCCGATATCCGATTGAGGTAATTCAAAGTGCGTTGGAAAGCTAACTCAAAAAGATACAACTTTTATTTAGATATCATTTTCCAAATCGAATGTTTCCTATGTCGAAAAATGGGTCTCAAATGAAACTAAAAATCTGAAGTATATTTTAGCCATCCAATATTCATGTCTTAGTGCCACTGAGGTGTCTAGAATTATTTGGAGTTCTACAATTGTTGATCCAGTGATGGTCCAACTGGTCATGCCAATCAAATTGAACTTTTGGTTCAATATAAAATATAATCCAATTATTTAATTTCGAAGAATATGATTAAATATTATATAATCATATAATGTTCAATGTCCACGTGACATAAGTCGTATGTTTTCCTCCAGGGATAAACACAAATTCAAAATAATATATCCTTCGAAAATGTTTTACTTCAAGAGTACGTTAACATTAATTATTGCTTCTTCAAGAGCAATACATAAATATTTTTCTGAAATATTGATATATACTTAGTTATGATTATTTACAAGTGATAGAATAATATTCTTCAGAATATTAACACATTTAAATTTATCATAACATTTTTCTAAAATATTAATATGCATAAATTTGTGCTTCTTTAGGAACACAATACCGTATTCTTCAAAAATACTAGTATATATTATTTTTACTTCTTTTGGAACAATATATCAATATTTTTTAAAAAAATATTGAAATTATAGCGACGTGCTCTCCAATAGCATATCATTTTTTGAGAATATTGAAACACCAAATAGTATGCTCTTCTAGAGCGATAAATCAATAATCTTCTCGAATATTAATAAAATAAGAAAATTGTTTTCCTTTTAAAAATTACAGCCAGTATTAAATTATTTGTGTTTCTTCAATAACTCAACGAGATATAATTCTTTAAAATGTGTGCTACCTCAAGTGTGTCGTGTTTTATTATTACTTCTTTAAAAACAATATATCAATATTCTTCTGGAATATCGAAAGTTATACAAGAATTTACTCTTCATGAGTAAAAACACAATTTTCTAATTATGCTCTTCAGAAGCAAGTAAAATATAACTAGAACATTAATAATAATGTGCTGAATCAAGAGCAAAAATATTTTATAGTAGACAAATATACGAGTATTAAAATCATGTATTATAAACTAAGAACGAGATAATTAATCAAATGATAAACAATAGTAATGAACATTTAGCTATGAACCTAATTTGATATATGGTACTTATACAATCACAAACCGCAATAATTATGTGCCTACTTTGTTTAATATAAACTTAAAATTTGTCACCAAAATTTAACTAGATACCGTGACATAATTATGCAGACATATACGCATAAAATTAATATTACTTTCAATCGAGCATGAAGATGAATTGCAAATTTACGCAGATAGCATTGCCTTAGAACCTCCAAAAATAGTACAATAATGAATTGATGATAAATTTGGGTGGCTGCAACCTTGGATATCAATCATTAACCACGAAGGAGAATTGCACACGTGGTGATCACATAACTTGGGAATGGTCAGGCACATAATTTAGATGAATACGTCTATTAGTAATATTACGATCTTCTGGAGTAATTAATAGTCTTTTAGAATATTTTTATAATTTGGGTTGTGTTTCTTCGAGAATATCAACACTATATTCATTTAAAATAAATATAATTTAAGTTATACTTCTTCAGAAGCATTGAGTCAATATTCTTCTGGAATATTAAAATTGTAATATCATGCTCTTCTGGGATATTAAAAAAACATTATTCATGTAATGTTATGCTACTTTAGGAGCAACAACAAGATACTCATCTATGATATCGATCTAAGAAATTTCTCAAATCAGAAAATAAACTGAATTTTATAAAATTCGCTCTTTGAGAGAGAGTAATCATCATATGAAATTTAATAACCATGAATTTTTGATTCTTCGGGAATAACAAAATATTCGTCATGACCAATATGGCAATGTTGTGCTACTTCAGGAGAAACTATAAAATACTTGTAGTAGACAGATCTACAAATAATATTCTCAACAATTAATCCGTATTTGTAAAGCTTCATTATTTTTAATTTATATGAAGTACATGAATATCGAACAAACCTTTTTATACATATAAATTTCAAACATTATATCTTACCATATGCTTTGGACGACGGACAATTGACCCACGCATAGTTAGCAGCAGACTCACAAATTTAATGGCAACACGATTGGACTTTCGTTGTAATTGTTTCTTGAATTTTGTCAGAATCGCCTTGCCTTCCTCTTTTACAACATGTCGTCCTTTTTCCTTGCGTGTTGTATATATATTTCAGCTTGCCAGCCCTTTTTCGTGTATGTATGTATATTTAAATTCAGCAGCCAGCCTCCTCTTGCATGTATAATTCTCCCTCTCACCGCCAAGTTTGGCTCATAAAGGCCTCTAATTATTCTTCTCCTCTTTCTGACTCTCTTTCTCAATTCATACATAAGCTAGGTACAACTAATGATGAGTAAAGCAAAAGAAACCATTAAATTGAGAAAAAAAAAGGTATGCGGCGGCGGCAGCAGGGTTCCGAGGAAACCATTAATTGATAGATGAAGGCAAATAGGCAATCCACTTTCTTATACAGAGAAAGAAAGAAACTTGGGGATGATCGGGAGAAAGAGTTAAATTTGTACAGATGAATGGAGAAAAAAATTTGTGCTCATAAATAAATAATATATTTTAAAGCAAAATCGTGCTGATAATGTGTTATGAAAAGAGAGAAAAGAAAATAAAATAGAGAGAAGTCAATAGACTTGTCTGTTTTATTAAGAACAAAAGCCCTCTATTTATATGGCAGAATTAGGGATACAATGGTAATAATTTCTAAAATTGTAGGGGTATAATGTCATTCACCAATAAACCCTAATGAACTTTTCTTTTTACAACAAAACACAAAAAAGTGAGTACAAACATACCTAGCCCTTTATTCTGCCAATATGTCTTGAATAATTTGGGCCTAGTGATCGCCGAATTGGTTCTCAAAAGCCTAGAGAAATTTGACCATCGAATTTCTTGGGAAATATTGAAAAACAAAATTAATTATGGTTTTGAGAAATACCAATTACAACCTGAACATTTTAAAATGGTTGGAAATCAACCATTTATATTTCTTTTTCTTTCTTCGTCTCTATAATTATTTTATATTCCTCTCCGCCTCTTTGGTATAGAAACTTGACTATAACTGCCAAAAAAATAAAAAAATAAAAAATTGAGAATTAAGAAATTGTGCATAAATGGTCCTTTTAAGTATATAAAAGAATAAAGGCTATAAATTCTTCAATTAAATTGATATACTTTCTATGGCAAGAATGGATGGTATTAGTCAAAGGACATTTTGCACACAAAATTTGTACGTGAGGGGATCAACGCAAAGAATAGGAAGTTACGACCATTTGTACACAAGGGTCATATGTTAGGGACCATTTATGTCAATTTCCCTTTTAATTAATGTTAAATGTCAAAGACGCGAAAGTAAAATACCTCAGTTTCAAAGTCCGCAAAAGTAAATTATCTTTGATTTATGATTGATCTAAATTTATTAACGTCTCTGATTTTTGATAATATATATACAAGTAAATAACATATTGCCCAAAAATATTCACACTCTCGATAAAATCAACCTTTATTAACAAGAAAACTTCCCATGTTAAGAGGTTGTTCGACAAAACAAATTGATAAAAAAAAAGAAGAAGAAGAAGAAGAAGCAAATTTTAATAAAGTTGATCAAATTCGAGGTTAAAAGTCGATAAAATTTGTGAATTTCATTAAATATATAGTTAAAATTAATCATTTACTTTATCCTCAACTTTTTAGGCTATTTCAAAAATATTAAAAATTTCCCCTTTTTTCTCCATAACTAATTGTGTTGATTAATAATTTAATAATATAAATAAACTCTAATTGCAAACCAGATGCAAACCATTATGCATTGAACCAATCCTCTAATCTACGTGGGCCACTTGTCGTTATGCCAAAATCTCATCCATTTTAACTAAGGAATTGATTTCATCGGCAGAGATGAAAAGATATCAACTGGTTTATAAACTGCCCACCTAGAAACGTGGAAGATTAGATAGTCGAATAAGAGTTATGCCAGTTTATCAAATTGATTTTATTAAAATTGTGATAGATTAACACTTGACAGTATTTTATTGGTAATTGAAAAATATTTTTGGGCCAACTAACAATGAAATGCTATCAAGTGTTAATTTGGCACAATTCCGATAAAATCAATCTGATAATATAACATAACTCGTCGAATAAATAATAAAAATAAATATGAAATTTTGACCCAAACTAATCTATTTTGTTTGCGAATCAGCCGGCTTCAGTTGCGAACCTTCTAGTTGTGAAAATAAATTAGCTAGTTTTTCAAATGTTAACTTTTATTAAAATTTTGTCCAGTAGATTTAGATAAAAGTTGATAAAACCGTGTGGTGGAAAGTTGTGTATCCCGTGAAATTTGTGGTTAATAATTAATTTGTGAAAAAAGGAATTTTGAAAAATCGGGGCCAAAGATGAACTAAAAATAAATATAACATCTTCCAAACTAATTGGGTAAACACCATATAACAATCATATTGTGATATAGGATATCTTCAAGAAGCAACCATGCAAGCAAAGGGATGTGGTGAAGAGAAGTTTCGAGTCCCAATAAAAGATTTGAGTTCAAAACTTCAAATCTTGCAGCAATCCAATTACGAAAATAATGCACGTTTTAAGCATTGGATTCCACTATGTTCGTGTATTAGTGGAGTATGATGAAGACAAGAACTTTTCTAATAGAACAATGAAATGTGTAGCTATGAAAGATCATGAAAACGAACGTCGATGTGTACCATCACTATAACATAAGTTGGTATTTTTAATTTGGTTAATCCGTGCATTATTACCAAAAGAATAATGCTATATTGTTATTTATTTACCAAGAAATGGATTTGACTTTTAATGCATTATTGAAATAACTTTTTGAAAAAAACCAAAAAAGTGAACATTGATGTGCCGCCCACCATCACCTGCTGAAGTATTTACCATTGTATAGGTTTCATCTGGGTATATTTTGAACTCGAGCAGGGTTTTTCCCGACAGGAAAAGTTGAATTCGAAAGCTTGAGGAAAATGATAAATAAATAAACAATATTGTTGAGGTCAAAATTCGCATCAACTCCTCGTTGAACTCAAAAGCCATTTACATGTTTGTCCCTTGAACTCATTTTATAGTATTTAACTGTCAAAAAGATTAATAGTAATAGTACTTAGAAGCACTTTGATATTTAGTTCACGATTTTAGTAGATTTTGATATAAGTTGATGAAATATACGATTAAAAATTAGTGTAGATTTCTCTTAGACTTATAATATTTTCGACTTGTACTTGATATTATTATCGATGTGACACCTTTTGATTTTCTTTATTCTCTTCTTTCAATTGAGAATAGTAAGGCCAGGCTCATATGTAGATTATAATAAAACTATTTGTACATTCTTGTTGACATCCTCCCAATGAGTAAAAAATATGGCCAATGATGTGAACCGTGTTGTAAAAATTAATGGCTATGATGGAATCTATATCAAATGATGTCAAACTTAATGTATAAGTTAATGTACATGTAGCATGAATGTTTGGATTATACCAAGTATGTCAACATGACATGAGTCTTAAGTGTCATGTCAAATGCCAAGTTCAATTAATTAATTGAGAATTGTGAGTTACTTTCTTGTTTGCTAGTAATAGTCGAAGATAGAAAAAATAGTGAAATTGGTGAAACCATGACTTCGAAGCTTTTATATTTCAAATTTTTTGCTTGCTTGTTTTCAATTTTGCTATGATTATTGGATGAAAAGTCACTCTGGACAGTGATCAGACTATATTTACCAATAAATTTTGGAAGGAATAATTGACTAAAAGCGTTCTTCCAATCAAAATCGAATAAAAACTTAATACTCTGGCCTTCAAAAATATAATTTTGATGCTTCTCTTTTTCTTTCTCCAATATTTTTAAGTTGAAAGTAAAATTTTAAGAGCTAATTTTAATTAAAATAAAATAAATATATAATTAGTTCTCGTGGGTTCGATAATTTGTCCACTTATGAGCAAAGGCAGAGCTGATGGTAATTTTTATGAGCGGGGGGCAAATGAAAAAATTTATACTGAGCTGAGACATAATCCCTTGCAATTTTGCCCCCGTTTGAGCCCCATTATTTTTTCATTACATTAAATTAAACTTTTCTCTCTTCTATTTTTAACCACACAATCTTCAAAAAAATAATATTACACATAAAAAAAAAATTTCAACCACTCTTTTTTCAAAAAAATACTATTCATCTCATTATAATGCCAAATAATGGAGCTCAAACACACCCTTTAGTTGTGCCAAGACCTGCCCCCTCCCTTCTCCACTACGTATAAAATAAAATCAACAACAGATATCATATTAAATTATATAAACCAACGTATAGCTTATATTTGTTACTTTACACTTAAAATGAAGTAAAATTAAAATTAAGATAAAACCATGGTGTGATCCTTTAAGCTAAATGTAAAGCTTTTTAGATATCACGGCGAATAACAATACTCAATGCACCATTATCTAGAAATTCAACTAAGATTACTATTATTAAATTATAAATCCAACTGCAATAATTGCTTAAAGTATAAATCCAAATTGCAATAATATGAATAGGCTGTAGATAAGGCACTGTTTTTTGTGTCCCATTTGTCATGTAGGAAAAGCTAGTGTCCCGTGATATTGCACACTTGAATGGTTGGACTAGCTAGTTCACTATTATTCTTTCTAATTCGGCTTTTCTTGATAACTTTAAACTTCTTTCACTATTTATCAACACTCGTATAATAAATCTCGTGATTAGAATGTTTAGATAATCGATAGTTTTTATTTAATTGTGTAGCAAATGAAACCAAACTCTCGAAAGATACTTTGCAACTCAAATATCTCGTTGTTTCCTATTCGAAATGTATTCTTTATCGGAAAGGAATTTATTTGTTTTTTATTACAACCATGCTATTGTAATAGGGAGGATTTGACATCCTCCCTAATCGGTATTTACTTATAGGGGATGGGTCTCACTTTTTTTTTTTCATTTTTTATTTAAGCGGGGTCCACGCTCGAGAGTGGGTGTCAACCAAGTAGGTAAAAACATTTTGACAAAGAGCCTTTTCCTTTTGATTATTCACCAATGTTGATGATGATTTGGGTCTGGCCCACAGTTAGTCCCCGTTTAAGCCCCATTATTTTTCATTACATTAAATTAAAATTTTCTCTCTCTCATATTTTTAACCACACAATCTTCAATAAAATAATATTACACGTAAATCAAAAACTTTTCAACCACTCATTTTTCAAAAAAAATACTATTCATCTCATTATAATCTACAAATAATGGGGCTCAAACGGGGGCTAATAGTCACAATGTGTATATCACAAAATTGAATGGTGACACGTGGCTTAATCCGGATGGGGTCCTACTTGAAAAGTAAGACCTGGAAGCAATGATCCACTGCTAGTGCTGTCACTTTATATAGCATGGACGAACAGATCCGTCAAACTTGGCTGACTCGTGGAGCCTCATTTTTGTACTGACCCGATTCTTTTTCAAGTTTGACCCATTTGCTCACAACGTAGTTGATAATTCCATACAATAATTATATTCTCACAGTTATTTTTTATATATGCACCACATTTTAATTGGAAGAAATATTTTCAATATCTGCTCACTTTTACTTTTTTTTCTCCTTGCTTTGTTCTTCTTAACCTTCAATTAATTAACATATTTGGGGGTATTTGGAAGACATTTTATGCAAAAATACATTTTTGAATGGTAAATTGATAGGAAATGTATGGTTGAAAAATAAGAAAAAGTTTTTTATTTACGTATAATATTATTTTAATAAAGAATGTGTAGTTGAAAAAAAAAGAAGAGAAAAATACATTTTGAAAAAAATGGGTACCAACGGGGCCTTGATCTCTAATCATGATTTTCCTTCAAATATTCTGCTAACGTGCATTTGAAAGATGGAAAAATATTTTGTATAATTTTGTATTAATTATTTATTTCGGTTATTTAAAATATGAGAGATAAATATGTCTTTTTGACCCTCATAACAAAAATTTTGGAAGAAAATCATCTATATAGACAAGATGTTGTGACAACATGAGTATAAAAATAAGAAAAGCTTAGGAATATTCATTGTGATATAGTTAACAAAAATTGTGGTGTGAATGTATTTATTCTATTCCAAAGGGTACAAAATTTGTGATATTACGCCCCTATTTATTACTTTCCACCACACATTCACACAATAAAATATTCTATGCATAAGCTAACGAAGTATTTTAATCATGCATTCTCCAAAAAATATTATTCAATAATTCATTATTCCCAAATAAATTCTATCAAACAAACCCTACATTTTAGTAAAAAATTACCACTCTTCTTCATGAATTTGAATTAATAATATATTTGAATATTCAAAATTGATTATTATTGCAATAAGTTGATGTGAAAAGCATGTGCAATGTTTATTCTCGAGACGTAAGATTAAAGAAATCTTTAACAATTAAAATGTCATCTCGTCTAGAAACATCAAGTTTTCCTTAGGACCCACTAACGCAGGTTAGCTTTCTACGGAGCTCGATAATCATTTTTTCCATTGTATATTTCTTGATTCTATGAAGAGACGTAAAAAAATTTCGGTATCAATTATATACAATAGAGTCTAGTACATTCAGAGCCAAAGTCATTGAATAGGTATTGGGTAAGTCGTCAATCCCTGAACTATATAATATGTTGGGTTATAAGTTGGCATTTTACTAGAGGTTTCTAATCTACTTTTATGTGATTCCTGTTGAAACATATATTCGGGTGTGGGTGCAGGCCGGACGATTTTAATACAAACTCCTCATTCATTAGATAAAAAATATATGATAAATATTTAAAATTTGTAAACTACTTGAAGCAAGTATCATTGTATCATTTTGAATTGAAGATCTCTATCTACGCAGGTGGTACTTGAGCATTTCAAATAGACAAATTAAGCATGGAAATGTTATTGAGATTTGAGAGTTATCAAATATGCTCTATGTACTCGAAGATCACTTTCCAAACATGCTCTATGTATTTTAAAATCTTGAATTATTATATGACGTGTATATATACCAAATTAAATTGTAGCCAATAGAAAGGCTCCACGTCAAGAGGCAGCAGGGAAAATGCATCTGACCGCTAACTTTAGATTAAACGTGAGCAACTAGCACTTTGCTTCTTTAGGTAAAGCGAGAATAAAAAGATTCCCATGACACTTTTTTTTTTTTTTTTATTTCCTTTTTGTATTTTCTATAGGATTTTTGATAAATAATATATGATGGGGTTTAAAATAACTAATGCCACTTTCGAAAATATTCCAAGTTACTCATGACTTGCAAGTATCTAGTTAAAGAGTCTAAAACACACCTTATCTAGTCTAGGAACATGCGGCTCGAGATTTAGCATCACGACTTATCTCACATTGAAAGTTAAAAATCTATGTAAATAATCCTGTAAAGATAATCCAGTAAAGATTAGATAGAGTATCATTGAAAGCTTGACAATTTATTTTCAATGTCACTCCCAATTTCACCAAGATTGCGAATCTTTATACAATTAATCTCAAATCCCATTAATCTTAATGTTTACTCGATCAACCCTATACTTTCTAAATTCTTATAAATTATCTGATCAATTTCAAATGTTAATCAACCAACATCATCACTTTCAATGACTGTCTAGCTTGCTTAGTCAACCTTAATCATATTCAAGTGACACTTTAGGCAACACTTAGGTAAACGTAACACATCATCGTCTTCATTCCTATGTAGGAAAATTCACACTTAAACTTCTATTTATCTTTCCATTCACATCACTTTGTTTACTGACTCAAGTATAGAAATGTCGTGACTTGCGTGAACGTTAATATCTTTTAAGGATAATAAAATTAGTTAAATACTACACTAGATAATGTTTATCTTACATGAATGTCAACCATTTAATGGGGAAATATGTAGTAAGATTTTTAAGGTCAAGAAAATATAATTATAAGATACGTGGCATTATAATCTTATCCATAACAAATTCCATACACTAAATTTTTGACATTAAGGATCCGTTTGATTGTAAGAATGAAATTGGGGTGGGAAGAAAACGAATTCCAGTGAATTGAATTACCTAAAATTTGTTTTATTGGGAATTATCAATTGAATATGTTTGGTTGGTATAATTTTTCACCTAGAAAAAATTGAAATTTGGGATATTTTGGTGTTCGTTTGACTTTGTTTTTCATAAAAATTTTCAATTACAGGGATATAATTTGTTACAATTGGGGATAAATTTTGTTTCAATTGAAAATATATATATATATATATATGATAAAAATATAAAAATAAAACCACCAAATCCATGGGAAAACCAATTCCTCAAAAAAGTGAAAAATGGGGTGTTGCCAAGAAAATTTGGCCAATCAAACATGCAAAAATGTGGAAAATGGAATTTAATTTTCTACTTCCTTGACAATCAAACAAAGTCTAATATAATGTCGCCATCCAAGACACAAATTACAAGAAAGGGAGCTCTCTATTTTTTCACTCCAAAAAATGTAAAAACAAAAGTGAACATGCAATGTATTATCGGTATATCGTACCATCGGAAAGAAATCTCCATTGAATTTTGTGTTAAAAAAAAAAAAAAAAAAGATTTGACGGTCAACGTGTATCAAATTAACAGTGATTTGCTGTTTGATGAAATTAAATTATTTAAACACTTGCTCGAAATTTGTTTATAAATTCTAATCTCACTTGTAAGTGAACTGATTAAATAAGTAAATAAATAATTTTTCTCACTCATATTTATAAGTATCAAAAAAGCCACATCCAAACATAGACTCATGATCAACCATTTTTGAACGTTTGATGATTTTTCAATCGTTGAAGGGTCTACTTGTTTTGGTTTAATCAACCTACTTAAAAAGCAACTTTATTTCTTTTTATGCTAACTAAAATATCCCCTTTTTCCACCAACAAAATTAAAAGCTATTCAACTTTTTTTTTTTTTTTTATCATAGATTTACTAATTTCGACATACACGTGATTATATTGTCTGCAAAAATGTATATGCGTGGTCATATACGCGTTAACGTCATACCTCACTCAAATAATATTGATGGATTACTCCACCAATTACTATATAAAGCCCCCTTCAACTTAGCCCCATAACACTACCTTCTTCTTCTTCTTTTTCATCTTTTCCTTTCTTCTCTTTACAAGCATTGATTTTGGCCTGAAAATGGGTAACACAGATTTTGAGCGTGTACACAGTGTAGCAATTCCACCACCACAGCCATTTTCGAAGTCATTGAAGAACAATCTAAAGGAAACATTTTTTCCCGACGATCCACTCCGGCAATTCAAGAACCAGCCGCCGGCGAGGAGGTTCATATTAGGTCTCCAGTATGTTTTTCCGATACTCGAATGGGGCAGGAAATATAGTTTGGACTTCTTCAAGGCTGATCTTATTGCTGGAATCACCATTGCTAGCCTTGCTATTCCTCAGGGAATAAGCTATGCGAAGCTTGCAAATTTGCCTCCAATTCTTGGCCTGTGTAAGTACTATTGTTCTTGTATTAGTTGGCAAGGACCGTAAAGTAATCTTATAGTCTTGTTCGAGAAAAAAAGAAAAAATCTTGTTTAACACACAGTGCACCAAACAAGTCAATCAAACTTAGGGTCCCGGAGAATGTTTGATGACTATGTCATATTCATGTAGCGGTCTAGGTGTCAGTTACATGATTCAACATCTTTAATGAACTCTTATACTTACACTTGAGAGGAGTCACTTAATATCATTCAGCCCTTGTTTGACGGTCATTCTTTTGAGTGTTTTTTCTAAGAGAATGAGTTTGTGAATAGTAATTTTTGGGAGAACGAGTAGTTAAAAAGTATTAAATAAAAGAAAAAAATTTGGGTTTACGTAAAAAAATATTTTATTGTGAGTA
>NC_036252.1:18592244-18594264 GCF_002742605.1 Olea europaea var. sylvestris | reverse complement strand
ATTCGTTTTAATTTTAATTCCAGAATTTGTAGGTGGATAGATGATGAAGAAGATAAGATAAAATTATCGGGAAAAACGAGTTTTCAGTATGTCATACTTGACATGAGTGGTTAGTGATCAACTTTAAAAATGCTACTGAAATAGTGTTCTGATCTGAACACTATGGAAAAAACTTAAAACTAAATTGGACATTTCACCTTCTTATATGATATTGGCAGCTGTTGGAAACATTGATACAAGCGGGATTAGCATGCTTGAGGAGGTTAAAAAGATCATCGATAGAAGAGGCATCAAGGTCAGTCTTCTTTATCTCGTACAATCTTGTTGACTTCGCGAGATCAAACTGAGCAACGAAAAAAGATCTATATAGTCGACCAAGATTAAGGGTTCGTTTGTCGTGTTGACTTGAATGTTTTGGTGCATTTGCAGCTTGCATTGGCCAACCCTGGTGGCGAGGTTATGAAGAAGCTGAACAAGTCCAAATTCATAGAAACAATAGGCCAAGAATGGATTTTCTTGACAGTGGGAGAGGCTGTTGGAGCCTGCAATTACATGCTTCACACTTGCAAACCAAATTTGGCTTCTTCTGATGACCTAAAGAAATATAGCAGCAGTGTGTAATTTTTTGACCTGTTTGTAGAGCAAAAGCTTCACAGGTTATTAAAAAATATGTAAAATCAGGAACTTATTTGTGAAGGGCCAAAGCATGTTCTTGAATAAATTAAGAAAAGAAGAGTTTTCGACTAATGGCATATTGCTCGTCTATGATCAAGATCCTATTTTGTTGTTTTGTTTTGTTAGCGAAGCATTCATACTTGTTAACAGAATGTTGATTTTAAAATCGAATTATTAAAACAAAATATAGACGTTTCAAACAAGAAATTGAAAAGTAAATGCCACTAAACATCAATAAGAAAAAATAAATAAAGAAGAAGAAATTTGAGACGTGGGTTAGAGACAATGTGGGAAATTATACCTCTCTCTTTCCAAGCAATGCTAAGCATCATAAAAGTTTGGTAATATAGAAAGGTTTACAAAAGAGCTACATACACCATATTTCCTAATTTAGTGATACTTTCGTAAAAACTCAACGAGGTTTGATGCTATTTCTGTATATTTCCTCATATACTACTTTAGCGCGGCCCATCTGAAATCGTCCATTCGCCTGGTTTCAGCTAATAGAAATTCAACTGAAATCGTAAGCATAAATTCATTTAAATTGCTATTTACCGACAATCTTGCTTGCTGATATTAATGAAATTCGATTTAAGATCAAAATTGCTTTCAATTCTCTTGTAAAAATTGCCGGGATGGCACCCGACAAAAAACCCAGGAAAGACGACGCTAAGAAATTCAAGAAAATGAAGAACAAAATTAAGAGCAAAATCAAGAAGAAGAAGAAGAGCAAGAGTGTAAGCTCAGTTCCCATAGATAACAGAGCAGTTGATTCTGAATGGTGGGATATTTTCTGGCGTAAGAACTCTCCGACACTAGGTATGTTTCCCTTTCTCCTGGTGCATTTTCAGCAAGTTAAATCTTTTTACTGTACCTTTCTTGATCTTTATCTACTTTTTGTATTTACGCCTTTTCTTTGATTCTTGATAATTAATCAAAACTTTTAGCCTATGGTTGAATCTGTTATTCCTTTTATAAATTCTTTATTATTTGATTGTAGTTTCGCAGCTTTTGATTTCTCCATTTAATTGTGCCTTTGTTAACTTATTTTGTAATTTGCAGGTTCAAATGAACCCTCCAACGAGGAACACGGATTCAAATATTTCTTCCGGGTATCGAAGAAAACTTTTGAGTACATCTGTTCACTTGTAAGAGAAGATCTTATTTCCAGACCACCTTCGGGTCTCATCAATATCGAGGGAAGGCTCCTTAGTGTTGAGAAGCAAGTTGCTATCGCTTTGAGAAGATTGGCTTCTGGCGAATCCCAAGTTTCCGTTGGAGCTTCGTTTGGAGTAGGACAGTCCACTGTTTCTCAGGTCACTTGGAGATTTATCGAGGCCATGGA
>NC_036252.1:18549417-18590327 GCF_002742605.1 Olea europaea var. sylvestris | reverse complement strand
CCCTTCAACATCTCACATTCGGTAACAGCTTTTCCCCTTTTGCCCTTCTCCGTAACTTCGAGTTTCCTCTTCAAGTCTTGAACTGTAATTTGAAGATTAGCCAATTTCTGAACATCTGAATTCAGCCTTTCCAGTACGTTGCCCTTGTTTCCTTCTTCAAGGGGGTCGATAAATCTTTTCGAAATCTCCAGCTTGTTGACACTCAACTCCTTTTCAATCAGTCCATCTGAACCAAGACTCGCGCCTTTCTGTTTCCTTACTGATTTCACACGGTGTAAATCATGGTTTCTATCACTGGTTGGTGAAATTATTTGATTATCAGGTTCGACCTGTTCTCTCCTGCTAATTCCATAAGACGAACTTTCGGAAATCTGATCGAGCAAGATGTCTTTCGTCAGAAGTGTCCTGTCTGCCTCAGAGATTTCAGTTGATGACTTCAAGTTTCTCCTATATTGGATGCATTCTGATTTTAACTCCTCGACTTGCCTTGTTGCGCCCTCTAGTTTTGCATGGACATCAACTATTTCTTGAGCCCTTAGCCAATATATTTCAACTGCTGCCTGTTCAATAGCTTGAATCCTCACCCGCAGATTTTGCAAGTCTGAAAATGTGTCGTGCACCACGGGGTTTTCATTTTCATTCTGATTGTTTCCAACGAGACAATTCCTCTCTTGAGAACCCTAGAAACGACCAAATAACAGGAGTCCAGCAATTAGTATTACATGTGGAAAATGCAGCCAACGACTTCGATATATAGAAATTCTAACCATGTAAACCTGGAGATGATCCTAGGAAATGAAGGGAAACTACTATTTTGCAACCATCACCGTACCATATCTCGTGACAAAGTTCAACACTGAAGTTTGAGAAACAGGTTATACTTCTTGAAAATGTCAAAACAACCGGGATCAGTATGATGGCTTATCGCTAATAGCAAGAGAATTTGAAACTGTACAAAAAGAATGCTTGTTGTGTGCAATTATTATGTGCAATCTATTGTTTCTCACTCATATTCACTCAGAAATGTCGTAACAGCATACTACTGTTCATATATTCAGGAGCTATTTTCAGCAAAACCCATGTCTAAATCCTAAAATCTACATAAGAAATTCCAACCAAAGCATGTCCTATATATTCACAGAGTCAGCTATCTTACGACAAAAAGATATGCAGTGCAATAATATCTCTGTTAAAGCCAAGAGGAACTAATTAAAAAAAGTCAAAACTTATGGCTCCAGTTAGCTGTGCTGGATCTGACTATAGTATGACTAAACATTTTAACACCAACGTGAAATTCTTATTTGGTCAAAGAAAATCCAAGTATCCTAGATTGGTCTGTCAGTAATATGAATGGACTCAGGTTGGAGTTTGGGAGGGAAACAGAAATAAAGAATTAAAGATTGAATTACTAACAGACAAGGCATCATTGAAACTTATAGAAATGTTTTATGTTACTCATGCCACCTCACACTTGAAAAATCATGCACTCCTTGGACAATTTTTTTTTGCCCTTGTTTGAGTCCCATTATTTGGCTAAAAATGCATTTTGGAAAAGAAGATTGACAAAGAATGTGTGGTTAAAAAATAATGAAAAATTTTGATTCGCGTGTAATATTATTTTATTGAAGAATGTATGATTAAAAATAAGAGAGAAAATGTATTTTGAAAATAATAGGGATCAAACAAGGGTTATGAAAGTGATAAGTGTATTTTATACACTTATTCGAGACTCTGAAATCTGGACAGTTCGTAGTTCTTTTAATGAAATTATAGCCTAATTTACTATATAATGTGTTATTAGATGAAATTCGATGAAAGGAATTGGAATTGAAAGAAATAAGCAAAAAATCGATGAAAATGGGCAAAATCCAAAGTTTGGAGACAAAAGTATAAATACTTAAAAGTCGTGTCAGACCTCACAATGAAGATTGGAAGATACTAGGGGTCAATTGGGTGCAACTTGAGAAAAAAAAAAAAATGATAAAAATATGGACACAAATCAATTTTTAACCGCACAAGTATGTTTCTGATTTTCAGCTCAAGATTGTAACCCATTTTTGACCTAATAAATATTTGAATTGGGAAAAGGCTACTTAAAGGAAAGTTGTGGCCCCTTTTAAGTTATCTTTACAACCCAATTTAAATCGCCTTAATAGGATATCAGGAGAGAGTTCTAATAAAATATTAAAGGAAGTGCAGTGCAAATTTTCACGACGCCACAAAGAGCCATTAAATTGCACAATATAGAGTCGCGGTGCTGCGATGTCACTCCTATGGCATCGAGGCGCCGCCTGGGTGTATCTAGGGAGCGTGTTTTGCTCGTTTTGAAACCCACGAAAACTCAACATTCAACACATACGTGGGGAGGAGTATAAATACAAGTTCTTTTACACTTTTAAGGGGATGCCACACATTGAGAGACGTAAAATACAACTAGAGATAGAAGAGCACAATTCAAAGGAGGAAAACATCAAGAAACTCAAGTTTTAAAGCATTGATTATAAGAAGAAGAAGATCTTGACTCAAGATTAATCTCTTTTTCTACATCTTTATTCAAAATTCGGTGATGTATTCAATAACCTCTTGTTTTTTCCATTTTCATTATGAGTAGGTAAATTTCATATTAGGGCGAACAATGTAATCTATTTGAGACATTTTTATTTCTTTTATTCAAAATTCTTGTTCTTTTATCTTAAATGTGTTGATTTTACTATGAGTTTGATGCGTTGAATTACCTGATCATTAATTTGATGATTTTGTGAATCTTTTATGAATCGAGAGGTGAGTTTATTTAGACCATATAGTATCCGATAAATTAGTATAATGTGTAGAAATACCTATACTGATTATTGCGATCATATATAAATTCGTAGAACAAATATTTCGTTTAACTAAGGTTGATTCGCATAGAGATATGGGATTGAATTAGTTAAATAGGCTCAATGAGAACTCGAGAAAGGCAAATTGAATACAATAGAAGAATTCGATTAAACACTACCTTAAATTTTTTTAATCTTGATTTAAGATTTAGATGTGATCAATAGGTGAAATTGTTATGCCATAATATCCATGCATTAATTGAATTCTCAAGAAATCTTTTTGTGTATCTTAATTAATTTAAAGTGTTTAAACAAAAATTTCACAACATATAATTCTTTGTTTGCTTTTTTTTCTTTTTTTCTTTTTTTTTTTTTTTTTTTTTTTTTTTTTTTTTTTTTATAACTATGGATGTTTGGCCAGCTCACGCGCACCTCGACTAATCCTACAGGGCCCTGAAGTTTACAGTCGGATACTCACCTCAGTGAACCTGAGGGGACTCGAACTGGTGACCATTGGGGAGCAAACCTAAGGCCCGACTATTGAGCTACCTCTCAGAGTTTTGTCAAAGGTTAGATTAATTCTAAAATATAGTCCTCGTACGAATGATAATCTGAACTCAAAGGTCTACTGTATTACTTTTTACGATACTGTACACTTGCGATAGAAAAATGCAACAGAAAGAAAGCTAAAATTAGATTTCGGATGTTCAAGTAAAAATGGATTTTACTTAAATATTCACATAAACAACAATGTAGGAGGATATGATTTCTGTAATTTGATGTTCATCTAATTTGTTATTTTCACTTTTTTATTGGAAAGCGCTTTATGTTGATTACTTACTCGTAAAATTTCGTCACATAAAAGTAGTTTATAGCAAAATTAATCTAACATGAGTATTTATATGTTCTTTAATTGCCATTTCTCAGATGTGATTCTCGTAATTTTTTCAAAAATTTCCTAATTTCATGTTCTGTCATGCAGTGTCCCTGCAAGCCACTATAATTCACAACTTTTGTAGCCAGTATGATGCAAACTTACTAAGACGTGGATGTACATGTTTTAAATGGCTCATTAATTTAAGCATTAAAGAACTATAGTTTTCACGTTCTGAAAACACTATATGTAAACTAGGTACATAAATGTAGAATAATAAACAATACCTCCATTTTCTTATCTTCAGGATATTGAAGCTTGACGGGTAAACTGATAATCTTCTCCACGGATGATATAGATTCCTCCAAAGAAATTATTGCAGGGCCATACGCAGCCAACTGAGTTTTGAGACTTTCCTTTTCATTTATAGAGTCGACAGAAGTTTTAAACAATTCATGGAACTTCTGCTCATAAAGAAGCTGGCTGATTATGGACATCTGTAATTGATCAAACAGCGATGCAGCCTCAATTTCCCACATCTCAATCTCAATTATTTTCTTTTGTAGCTTAGAATGCAAATTCTCCTCTCGGGTTTTGCTCATGTCATGCTCTCCACGCAATTTGTGCATATAAAGTTCCAATACCTGACTTGCTTCACACAAGCGATTATTCTCCATACTCAAGTGGTCATTATCTGCAGATAGTTTGAGAATCTGATTTTCTTGACCTTCTCTAATCATCTCAAGTTTGTTGGACTCCATCCTCAGATCTTCCACAATTTTGGTCAACTCTAAATTCTTATTTTCCACTAGATTTACCTTCTGTTCTGCTTCCTGATGTTCCAATTCCTTCTGATTTAACATTTTCTTTCCATTTTCAACCTCGTTACTAAGCTTATCTTTGACAATAGAGATAATCCTCAACTCCTCCTCTGTCTTCAACAATCCTTCCTTGACTTGAGCATTTTCTGCTTGCAATTTTACCAACCTTCCTTCTGTTAATCTTAAGTTTCCAATGAGATCACCGTTGACGTCATGAAGTTTATTTAGATCAGAACCGAGCTGTCTTAATAGCACAAGTTTCTCACCAACACAGTCTCTAGAAATGAAGGAAAGATTATCTAGAGTCAACACTTCCCCAAATAAAGCACAATTTTCCTCTTGTAAGATATCTTTCTTTTGCTCCAAGAGTAGGAGCTCATCTGTCAAGAATCTTCTCTCTCGATGAAGGTCTATATTCTCTTCACGTAACACCTGACAAGCATCTTGCATGTTCATTAACTTCCTATGTAGATCCTCTATCTGAACTAGTAGTGCTCCCTCTTTGCAATCCCCATCATTTAATTTGGACACTAACTTTTCATTCGTCTCATGGAGTTCATGGACCTCATTCTGCAACTTTAAGAACTGCTCAGTCTTGATCTTGAACTCATGCTCAACAGTGTTCTTTTCCAGCTCGAGATTCTTTGCCTCTAGTCTTAGTTGCCCAATCAATGTGACAAAAACTAACAATTCAAGCGTCTGCTGCTGATTTGCCATCTCAGCTTGGTGGAGAGATTTCTTCATATCTTGAACTTTACCCAACAATTGGTTGAGATAGACATGGTCTTGCCCATTTTGATCGTTGCACTGGTGGCCTTGAATGATGTCAAGTGCTTTCAAAACATCATAAGTTCCCCCCCTCAGACTAGTAGCTTGATTAAATAAGGATTTGATTTCAATGCTTTGCTCAACACTGTGTTGTTCTAACTTTAAAATCTGCTTTTCTGACAAACTGGATTCCTCTAAGAGTTTCTGATGCTTAATCAACAATGTGTAGCAATTTTCTTCTAGATCTTGGACAGTCTTATGCAAGACAAATGTTTCAATATCATAATTTAAGGCATTATCCAGCATTTCTTCAAGTTCCCTCTTTCTTTGTTGAGATTCTTCCTGCAAAAGCTCCATCTCAGCTCGGATGGCAGTGAATCGTTGCTTGTTCATTTGGACAAAATTGACATGTTTTTGCCTTTCTGCGACCAATAAAACCTGCAACCCTTCTAATTTTCCATGAGTGGATTCTTTCTCCTTCTCCAAAGCTCTATATTTCTCTTCCAAATCTCCAAAAATTTTACACATGTAGTCTAGCCTTGTCTGGGTGGTTCCCAACTGAGAAGTTATGTCATCCCTTTCACTGATCAGCACAGCCTTTTCCTTCTCGAGTAACTGGTATGAATTTTCTAAGCTTGTGGATTCGGCCTTCAAGGCTTGAAGTTCATCGTGAGCATCGGAAAGGGAATTCTCCAAAAAAGAGTTCTTCTCCAACAGTCTTTGCAGATTCTCACTAGTCACCTGTAACTGAGTCATGAGAGTGGCCTTCTCATTGAGAAGGGAGGATTTTTCCTCTAAATGGGATTGGCAGGATTGCTCCAGTGCTTCCATCTGTCTTCTGACTACCCCTAGTTCAGCATTCAAGTCTGATAATGAGGTTTCCAATATGGAATTTTTCTCAAGAAGCTGCTCCAGTATTTCCAGTTTCTTCAAAAGATTTACTTTCTCATTTTGTTGTCTAGAGCAAGTTTCCTTCAGATTTAAATTCTCATCCTGCAATTCCTTAACTGACGATTCCAAGGACCTTGGGTTAATGCCTACTGCATGCACCTGATCCAAAAATGAAATGTGATTCTTATTCAAATCATTCAGTTCTTCTTTCAGACAGTATATTTCTTGCTGAAGAGCATTTCTCTCATCAAGTCGAAGCTCAACCTCCTCCTCAAGTTTACTGTTCTTTCCCTTTAAGCCAGTGATCTCATTTTCCATATCATTTATCGATAGTGCCGAAGATTCATTGATCTCTTTGAGGTTCTTGTTCTCCTCCTTAACCTGTAGAACTTCATCTTGCAAACTCTGATTATGGGACTCCACAGTCTTCAAAAGTTCAGCCCTCCTCTGCAGTTCTGAAGCCAAAGACCTCAGCTCTTCCTGAGTTTGAGCATGCAAGTGCTGCAAAGTTTGAAAGGCAGTTTCAGCCTCCACGAAACGCAAGCGCTCTTCTTGTATGCAAGCCCAAAGTCTTCCCAATTCATTATCCTTCTCAGTAAGTTCTTGAGTTTGAGTTCCCATCTTCAACATCAAAGATTCCAACTCAGAGTGAAGTGACTGATTCGATCTCTCTAATAGAAGACATTGCTCTTCCGCACCCTTTAACTTGGAAACTCCATGATCTATCTCGTCGTTAAGCTGTTGGGCCTCCTCCTGGACACTTGTGAATTTTTTCTCTAGACACGAAATTGTCTCCAAGCACTGCTGGTATTGTAGAGCTGAAGCTTCCTTCTCCTCAGTCAATTTGGAAATGGTTTGCTTTAGAACTTCAACTTCACTTTCTGCTTTTTCTACTCTCTCTTTCAGCCTTCTAGCATCTTCTTCAGTGAGTTGTAATTTGTTCTCCAAGTTCGAAATAATCTCCAAAGATCGCATGTAGTTATCGAGAGCTGTATCCTTTTCAACAGCTACCTTAGTAAGCTCATCTTTCAAGGATTGTGCTTCAGTTTCTGCCCTGCTAGCTCTTTCGTTGAGTTCCTCCAAATCCTCTTGAGCAGTAGAAAGTTTTTTCTCTAGATTAGATATCTTGTCCAAGCAATGGTGGTACTTTTGGAGGTTGGCTTCCTTCTCAGATTCTGATTTGGACAGTTCTTCCTTCAAGATAACAGCTTCATTTTCTGCTTTGTTCACACGATCACTGATCTCCCTGGAAACTTCTCGGGCATGAGCGATATCAGATTCAAGACTGGATAGTTTATCCAAACTCTGTTTGTACTGTGCAAGGCCAGCTTCCTTCTCAGCTTCCAGTTTGGCAAGGGCTTCCTTTAAGGTAAGTATCCCCTCAGATTCACCCACTTTGTCAGATCTTGATGGTGTTTCTTCCTTGACACTGTGATTCTCAGAGTCCTGCATGCTTTGCTCTTTCTCCTCTACCTCATCAAAATTGAGACCCTTTCTCACTTCTACATTCCTTCTGGTTACAGAATTAGAATCAACTTTGAATTCTCCATTCTGTTTGATAGCGTGAGAATTGGATGAATTCAAAGCATCCATTTGCAGACTATCCTCCTCACACAGTGCACGTGCTGGGGTTGAAATCTCGGGCGTTCTGGGTTCAGTACGAGAAACAGAACTTGAAGGTGAATCATCAGTAAATAATTGGGGGACTTGATTTGGGAAAGCTTCTGACATAGTCCGGTGTGCATGACGAATGACACCAGTCGCATGGTCATATCTTTCTGCCAATGCGCGATATGCTCTGTAGAATTCCTCAACCTGCTTCATAAGCTCTGGACGTTTTTTATAATACATTTCCGCCCTCCTTGCAAAGGAATCCGCGTCTTCTTCAATGAGCTTGATCATTGTTTTGACTTTGGAATCCATATCTGTTAAAAGTATGACAAAAAATTTCATTAGAGAGCTCCAGCAAGACACACGTAATCATTTGAGCATATACAATCCAATTCACTACATATAATGGCAATCAATTTGACGACCAAGGTTCTGCAACTTTTCCCCTGATGACTTGCATTGCAGAACGTATACACCCCTGTTAATGGGACTTGAGTGTCATGAGGTACAAGAGAAGGAAGTATGTGATTCTTTAATCCAATTGATAGCAGATGAAGAAAAGAACAAAACTAATGGCTGAGCAGCATATACCTCCCAACTTCAATTCTTTTACTTTTTGGGTGTTTGTAGAAAACAAGCTTTGCAAAATGGCAATTAGCAATCATCAAATTTGTCAATCCAGCATAGATTTCATTAGCAAGCAAACATACAATCAGGATGTCAGGTCTTGATAATCTGGCTCGTGATTTTAATTTTACTCTCTTCCTAGTTGAAGTTTTCTGTTGGTGTATTTGCAAACTCAGAGAGTATGTGCAAACAGCAAATGTTCATCTATCTAAATAGTACAGTTGAAAGAAAATAGAGTAGATAAATGGTCATTTCTCCTCTTGAAAGATCAATTTGAAATCTAAGATATACCTGTGAGATTCTCCTGAAGCCATTTTGAATTTTTTGGGCTAATATGGCTGTCCCACCACCACGAGTACATCCGTCTAGAATCAGACTGCGACAATTTTGCCATCTTTTCTGATGTAAATCAGACTTTTATCACAGAAATGAAAAAATTGCCAAACAAATAACACATCACCAGAATAGAATGAAACAAAATCTCCGAGCATCCAATTCAATATTAATAGTCAGAATTGAGTTCTCGGCCTTTCAGTATCTACATCTGGTCAAAAGTGAGCCAAAAAAATTTATTAAATAAAATCCAAAATTATTAATTACTATATATAACTATAAAAAAACTGAAGATGAAAACAAAATTCAAGTGCAGTATAACTTACCACATACAAGGGTCGTCTCCCCATCAAAAGTTTACCTGCTCGAACAGAAAGCACGCACTTTTAGATCGTGAAAACAAATAGTAAAAAAAACAATAAAACAATATGCTCAAGAGAATCAGACAACTTTAAACAATTTTTCAGATCACCTACTGCGACAACATCGAATCACACAGAATGACGTATATAAAAAAGCAGCAGCAAAAATCTCATAATATTCTAAAAAATATCAGAATTTCAGCTAATAAAAAATCATAAAATTAAAATCGGCAGATAAATTCTATAATCATCAAAATTCGTTAAAAAAAAAATAAAAATTAAGCTATAGAAGTATCAAACAAGTCAACTAACCAGTCTTACTATATTTATATCCAGAAATACATACAAAACCATATAACAAATTAACCTAACTGAACTATATATAAAAGAAACGTATAAAAAACTTACTCAAAAAGAAATTAAAACCGAAAGTTTGGATGGCAAATTCTGATCGTTAGCCATTGCTAAAAAATAGACGACTCAGCAGCTTTACTTTCCAATCTTCTCCCTCTACATACCCCATTTGCTGTTCAGAACTCTCTAATACCCCATTTGCTGTTCAGAACTCTCTAATACCCCATTTGCTGTTCAGAACTCTCTAATACCCCATTTGCTGTTCAGAACTCTCTAATACCCCATTTGCTGTTCAGAACTCTCTAATACCCCATTTGCTGTTCAGAACTCTCTAATACCCCATTTGCTGTTCAGAACTCTCTAATACCCCATTTGCTGTTCAGAACTCTCTATCACCCACTCACTCTCTCTATATATCTATAATTGTGTACGAGTGTTTTTAGGGTGGTAAAATCCCCTTTGCTATTGCGAATATATTTGTATGTATATGCTGGCGTTGTGACATTGACTACAATGAAACCGCATTACAGAACAAGTAAAGGACAAAATGGGGAAACCCAATTCCAATGGTATGCGTTGGACAATGTGGTGTACCCTTCTTTGTCTCTTCCTCACTAGGGAAAGTGTTCCTTGAATACTTAAATGACAATATTGCCCTTGTGCATTCCATTTTCTCAAATTCCCCAAATTCTCTGTAAAGATATTGATAGTCAAACGGACGAATGCCGATGCCGTGATCACACTGCATCTCTCGACTGACACTTCATAGGCCAATGGAAATGTCAGCTCAATTGAAAATCCTCACGGTTAGACAAATATAGATTGATTCATTGTTTCCATCGATCATTAGACTTCTCAAGTGTTATAGTTGCATCACATAAGAAATAAGTATCAACCCAATCAAGTGAACGGAGCAATTTACCATTTCATCGTCAATCAATTATTCAACTAGACAAGGTATCAACAATCTAACTACTGAATATTGATTACAATGCACAAACATTCGTCCCAATATATAATATTTTTAGATAGTAAATTGGGTGAATAATTATTGTGTAATTTAGTTGAAATTTAATGAAAAAATTAATAATTAAATAAATTTTTTCAGTTACAATTAAAATAACAAGACTATGGTTTGAATATGAATTTAGCGAGAGTGATTTGAAAATTTCGGAAAAAAAAAAAAAAAAAGGGCAAAAACCCCCAAAAATTCAAGTTTTGATCAAATTTTTTGGTATACTTTTCTTTGTTTCTTTGTTGCCATGACTTATCTATTGAAAAAAAGGTGTGGAGGGCAACTAAGAAAATTTGTGGATGGACTGGTGACTCAGGTGACAACGCTATCATTATATCTTTATTGTGGAAAAGTGGTCGTTGGGGGTGGCTTGGGCGGTGGCCGTCAGTCGTCATTCATTACAAGACTGGCTGACAGGTTGATTCGTAAGAAAATTTGGCCCACGTTTATCAGGCTTTCGGTTGCTTATTATTTTTATTTATTTTACTTTTTGTACGTAACTGATAATTACGTGCTCATGAGACATTTAACAGAACTTTTAAAAAGTTTTATTTTAAATTTAAGTAATTGATTTTAAATATAGCACTTGTTCGATTTTCTCATTCTTCTAAAAATATATTTTTTTAAAATTTATTTTTAATCACTCATTTTTAATGCACTAATTCCAGATTTCCCCCTGCTGGGCTCGGAAGTCAAAGTCCCCGTGCCATTTAACGACACGAGATAATCATTGATGGACAAATCTGTTTGGAAAGAAAAGTTTGAAATAATATTACACACAAATTCAAAAAATTTCTTTAATTTTTAACCAAACATTCTCCATCAATTTACTATTCAAAATGCATTATTTTCCCAAAATGGGAATCAAACAAGAGCATTTTTTAAAAGTATTTTATCACAATAAATGCTTTTTAGAAAAAAATGATTTAAGATAACTTTTTTGTGAAGCTATTCTATAACAAGCAAAAATAAAAGTCCAACTAGACGAGGTTTTACATACTTCTACCATTTTAGTTTTTCTAGAATTTGCCCACCCTAGCTGAGAAACAAAACTTCGAAAGTTTCTTTCATTGCGGTTGACCCTACAACTATAGTGAATGATAATGAGCCAATGTGTTACGGAAATAATACATTCGAAGGTCAAGAGTACAAATTTTTCAAAGAAATATCATTTTTGCCTTGAAAAATTGTAATTTTACTTCTAGATTTACTTTTTCCTAGGTTTAATCATTATCTTCATCTTCGTCACCTCTAATACCCACATCTTCATCAAGACCTGAAGATCATCTTTAAAACAATTTGCGATCATTTTTGCACTTTTCTACCACTTATCACTTCTTTCACATTCTCTATCATCACCCATGTATTTGGACGAAGGAAATAACAATAATTGCAAGACTATGCTCGTATTTGAGCCATATTTTATAAAAGCTTATTTTTCTTCAAATTCATTTTTACACATTCGTCCAATAAAATAATTTTACATGTAAATATAAAACTTTTATATATTTTTTAACCATAAATTCTATTAAAAAATTTCTATTAGAAAATCTATTATTCCCAAAAAAAAAAAAAGGACTCGAACATAGCCTAATATTTAACTCCCTAAATATAAGTGATGAATATATAAATAATTCACAAATATTATTTACATATCCATCACTTATATTTTTTTATTTATTTATTATTTAAATCAATTATAAACACATGCTCACGTGGAGGGAACTTTAACCCAAAAGTTATTGAAAACTATTGTTAGGAAATAAAAAATAATAATATTAAAATTATTTTACTTTAACTATGGGCATATAGTCCTATCACCAATTATAACCCCTCTTACAAATGTCTCCTACCTAATAAAAAAAAAAAGGAAAAAAAAGCTATAACTGGCACATGTGACACCAATTATTTTTTCGCTCTCACGCTTTAAATTTTAACAACCTTTTTGTCCAGGTTGGTGCATTATTTTTTGATAGCTATAATCCAACTACCACGTGCTATGAAATTTAAACTAATATTCACACTTTTTTCCCGTCTTAAGAAACAATTCCATTGGATCGAACCAACATGTGAGGAGAATATTGTCCACTTCGGCAATAATTCACTTTACTAAGCAAGTTGTTACATCTCATATTCGAATCTCCCAATAAAAGCCATGTGGAGGTTGTGCGTGTAAGACATCTTACAGTCAATGAAGTCAAAATAACAAGAAAAAGGAAAAGTCGATTGCTTTTTGGCCGAGACACTCTTGATCAAGGTATTCTCTCTCTCTTTGGCAAAACCTGTAGCGCCTCAAAATCTTTTTAATTTTTATTATTTTGTAAAAATAGGCTTAAGGTGTTACCAAAATCTTCATCATCTAATTTAAGCGGAAATATCACTTTTATTAAAAGTTGCAATTTGAAAATGTGATCGATAATTCGATAATAGTAAAATTACAACTTAAGTAAAATTTTCATATTAAATATAATTCTTGAAATACTTCATTCCAAACTATAAGTTTAAGATTTAACATAAAATGCCGAAAGCTGGATCTCTACAAATTGTAAATATCGTGCATTAACATAAAGATATTATTCAAATAAAAATTGACAATTATATTTTATGGAAACTTTACTTGGCGACCCCGTAAATATTACTCGGTCAATCTTTCACGCGTCCACACGACCCGTTCTTATCTGAAAAATTATTGTAAGAGTGAATATTTTGTAAAGCACTCAGTAAGAATACGTGCACATTCTTATTAACATGATATAAGTACAAAATTGACATAATATACTGACATTTCTTAAATTTAGAGCTCAAGAAATTTCTTAAAAATTTTCATATCCCGTAAGATTTAACATAACCGTCACAAAGGTTCATCTTGTAGAATTTAACATACTCACCTAACGGTCTATCCCAAATGATTTAATATAGAATTCGACCCGAAAGCCTTATAGTATTTCACACCAAAATTTATATAAATATCGAGAAATAAGAATTTACTACTTTGCACTATGTATTCTTACATCAATTGTCACCAAAATTCTAAAATTGTGATTTGAATTGATGGTATAAAAATAAGGAAAAATTTTTTGTATAAAAATAAACTTTTAAATTTCTTGAGACAAAACACGTTCACCTTAAAATTTATATTTATAATTTTGAAATGTAACTTCCAATCCAATCAAATGACTTCACTTTTAAAATAATTCAATTAAAACATTTTTGGCATTAAATTAAAAATTTGTGAGTTTAATAAACTTAATTTTCATTATAAATATTATTAGTTATTTAAATTCTAATATCACCTTTTTAATTTTCGAAGTAACTGTCATTGTCTTTGTTATTATATATATATACACACACACACTTTCTTTTCTATTAAATAATTTGGGCACGACTGGTACAAAAATATTTTTTCTTAGTTCCAAAATATTTTATTTAATACAAGCTACAAAATAAGTATAATATTTGATATATTTCATCAACTTTTAAAATATTTAAATATTCAACCCAAATAACTTACAATAAATTCTAAAAGTATATGTAATCAAGGTAAATCTTTTACGAGAAGAAGTGGGTTGAGCTTATCTTTTAACGTTTGAATCTAATGTGATGACAAGATTAGACATGGACCATTTCATTTGCTATATGACCAATATTAGTTTAAGTCCCCTATGAAAAATAGTGAGAAAATTTCAGGGTGTTACAAAACCTCTACCACTCGAAGTACTTTTCCTTTACATCGGAAGTGCTCTATCTAGATTGAAGCACTCGTTGCCTTGAAAGCGGATCTGTGGAGTATCTATAAGAATGATTGATGTAATGTTCATATTAATGGATGTCAAAAATAACAGCGTAGGATATAGGTCAATTGACTCCTTGTCAATGCAATTAATCTATGACAGAGAGTGATGTGGGGCTCTGGTTAACAGGATGCTTTCGAGTGGTTCCGATCCAACGGTAACCACGTCGGCCCACTGGTTAACAAGATGAGCTCGAGTGGTTCTGATCCAACAGTAATCACATCAGCCCCTACCTTATAAATAACAACTCTTGCAATCTTTAAAGAGATGAAAAAAATATATGTAAAATTATACACCTAAATTCGGTAATATCTCTTTCTTGTCCATTTCATATTTACATACTTGAGTTCAAATTATTCCGATTTCGGTGAGACGGTTTGTGATTATTTTTTTGCAATTGTTGTTATTATTATTATTATTATTTTTTTTTTTATCATATCGTCGGTGCTTGAGCATGTTCATCTCGTGTCATGGAGCATCTTTCATGTCCGTTGACCCTCCGACTGGGTACTCCTATCAAAATGTGCCAGAATTTGCTCGCACTGTCACGAGTGAGCCCGACATCTGTTGTCCATGTTATCGTTACAGAAAGGGGTCAACACAAGCTAAATGTTATAATCCTCGAAAAGGGGATGGCTGCAATTAAATTAGAATATGTAGACAGAAAAATAAAGCTACTATCATGTCCACGAATGCTAAACTTTCCTCGTGCTCAAGATGCACGGGAAAGTGTGAGGGTTCCAAACTTTTATTCGCATGATACAACTCACAACCACATCACGTTAAACATAATTTCAAAAACAAAACGTAAAAGTTTGAGGACTGAAAATGCCTCTATGACATATGTCTTTTAAGCCCTCGGTTTGAATTGGATAAAAAAAAAAAAAAGAATTTTAGTAGATTTTAATGAAAGTTGATAAATTGTGTGATTAAAAAGTTATTAAAAGTCTAGTATTTTTTTTTTTTAAATCAACATAAATTATAGGGTAATCATATTGTGGCACTTGTTTGTAATTAATGATACTTCAACTGTGTTTGTTTTATTTTATTTCCATGTTTTCTCCTTTTCAATCGCTTTTGTACAATTTGTTGATTTTGAATATAATAAAAATTCGTGAGAAAAAATTCTTTTAAATATTGTTTAATCTTGACATCCGTGGCCGAGTCAATAAGTTTACATTTTTCGTAACTTTTTTTTTAAAGATACCGCTATTTTCATCCACACTTTCATATATACATCCACTTTTAAAAATAAATTTTTATTATATTTTAATTTAATCCTACGTAAATTTACTTAAATGGGCATAAACAGAATTAAATAAAAATACATAACTTTAAATTGATCCACAAATTTTTATTTTCATTAAATTATCCTAAATCTTTTTTTTATTCTTTTAGATTTTGTGTTTAATTATAATCTTAATAGATTAGGAAAAATTACATGAATATAATTATAGATGATGGGTGGCCCCAAATTCATGTGCATTAATGAAGATTAACTGAAGGGCAATATTAATGCCTTTGATGAATTGAGCTTTATGAATAAAAATGATAAAATTTCTAATAAACATCGTTAACATGATTAGTTGAATAATATATGTTCATTTAATGTTCAATAAGTTCAACCTTGTTATTATTTCGTTCATTTGGTTTTAAAGAGTTTATGATTTTAAGAATTGTGTAAATATGTAGTGTTAGAGCTGTATTTAAAATTGGATGAATATATAAAATTCATGTGAATATATAGAATTTAAATGAATGAATTTAATAAGGACAAGATTATAATATAACATGGATGCAAATAGTATTTAAATTTTTTTTAATTTTATTAAGGATGAACTTAGAGTGGAATATACATATAAAAAATGTAGATGAAAATAGAGGTACCCTTTTTTAATTCCCAGAAGTTTTTGCTAAATTTTAAGAAATCAATATCAAACATAGGCTAGAAAAAGGGGAAAAATTCAAAACTAAGAGATTAAGTATCAGTCATTTCAAAACTAACAACAAAAATTTCAAATTTCAAAAATCAGATATTTGTTAAAATTTATTTATGATTTAATTAATTAATTATATGTTTTATTAATTAAATATATCAAGATCACAAATTTATACAATTTGATCATAAATTAACGATTAGTTAGCCACATTATTTTTCAATCACAAATTAAAATTTTTATATGTCACAAATTATTTTATGGTTAAAATTCAAAAATTTTATAGGTCCCAATTTATTCATCGGTTACAAATAAAAAATTTACAATTCGTAATTTATTTATTGATCACAAATCACAAATATTATAAATCATAACTTATTATAAAGTCATAAATTATCAATAACAAATTAACAATTTTTTATGTTACACATGGTTTGTTGGTCACAATTTATCTTTGTCATTGATTACATATTGTTTATTGATAACAGATTAACCAATTTAATGGTCACAATTAATCAAATAATTTGTGACCACCACGAATACTAGCGAGCACCATCTCACCATTGCCTCCAATAGTAGTAGCACCACTCTCTCGCTAGAACCTCCAACAACACCTCCCGACAGTAGCGCTAATCGCAAAAAATACCACCATATCACCACCCCATGACCATTACACAACACATGCACTATCACCACTGACACTGACACTACCACTGCAACGATTACCACTACACCACTAACAATGGCAAACGCAATCAACAAAAACCACCCACAAAAATATTTAGCATCGCCACAACCTCACGAAAATCGCCACCATCTCAAGATGTTACTGTGTTGCCTACGCGCAGCCAGACACAATTATCTCCAATCCTATCATTTGTTGTTGCAGCAAATATGGGCATTTCTCCAGATCTCATCATTTTTCCACAAATTTTCCTTGATCTCGGCGTCATCTACATTGTGAATCATTGCATCGCTGGAGGTGCAGGGCAATCTGTTTTCTTTATTTCTCATCTCATTTGTTTCTCTTGATTTGTTTGGTATGGTGTTGATGGTTGAGGTGAAGATGGTGGAATTGAGGTGATGATGTCATTGACAGAGGTGACAGCGACTACTGTTGTGACTATAGGATTGAAGGTTTTTTTGTGGGTGTGGGTGAGATAGGGGTGGCAATGACGAGACGGTGTCAGCGCTAGTAGTGACAGTGGTGTAGTGGAGCTATTGAGGGTGGTGGCGGCAATGAGTGGCTAGATATGTGAGAGAAGTTGGGATAGATAGAGGAGAGAATGGAGAGGATAAAAACGATTAGGAATTTGGTATGTAGGGGCAGACTCGGGGAGGGGAGATTATAGGGTCAATTGACCCTCTAGATTTTGGGGAAAAAAAAATTGTTTAGCTATTTTTTTAAATATTTTTTTATTAGAATATACCCTATAAATTTTATTTGCGACCCCTAACCTAAATTGTCTGGTTCCATCCTTGTTGGTATGTATGGTTGGGTAGGATGAATATGTATATTAATTTTGAAATATAATTATTAATATTTAAAATATGTTAATTAATTAACAAAATATTTGATTTTTAAAATAGTAAACCCAATATAATTTATGAAATGAGATTTCTGTTGAAAAAACCTTGCTACAAGTCATAAGCCCTAAATTTCTTAATTTTCTCCGTGAACCCTTAAAATCTATTAATTTCAAGAAATGGTTCATTCGCGTTGGCCCTTCGTTTCATGGCAGCACTCGTTGCAATTTCCGGCAGTGAATAATGTCAATACCAGCAAGACTCTTGGCAACAAAAATACGTCGTCGCGTTCTACCATTTCCACCATCACTCTTCCATTTATACACTCATTTCTCCTCCTCTCCTTCAAATTCCTTATTCTCCAGCTCATCGCATAATCGCCATCATGGTTATCAAAATCTCTACTTTCGAAACCCCCAATTGTTGTTCTCTTGCTCCTTCTCTGCACAGCGCGATCTCTCCGATTCAGGGGAGCCTATTCTTCCGGTTCGTGCCCTGATTTCGGTTCTGGACACTTATCACGATTTCACTGGCTTCCCTTGGTAGGAACTACTCTTTAGTTTGTGTTGTTGCATTTTATATGTTGAGTTTTGATATAAAATTACTATCATTTCTCTTAAAGTTCACTACTTTTGCTGGAAAGAATACAAGCTAGCATGGTACTAAGGTTGTTGCAAAATGTGCATCTGCACGTATTTTTTGTGATACCTCAAAAGTTGGTATAATTGGAAGGGAATTGAAAATCCTAACCTTTTTTCTCTCCCGTTATTCTAAATCCTTTTGCGTTTATTTTGTATTTTAAGTTTATTTGTTAGACTATTTCTTGTTAACTATCCTTCTTTTTGACGCATTATCTGTGAGAGTGTTCAGCATAGTCTAATTGCTAGAAATTAATTGACTAACTTCTTTTATAGGTGGATAGTAATTTCTTCATCCACATTGATAATGAGACTCTCGTTGTTTCCCTTAGTTGTATTGCAACTTAAAAAATTGAAGAGGATTGGAGAGCTGTTGCCTAAATGTAAGTATTTATACTTTCTTTTGATTCATTAATGCTTTTATCCAAGGAACATCTTTTTCGTTTATTGAACTAATAAGAAAGGGGATCGAGGCACCAATGAGAAGGGAAATGGTTCTTCTATATTATTAACTGCATTATGCTTCCATTGGATGGCCCCACCTCTAGAATCCCTGCCATACAGCTTTCTGGGTTTTTGGGGGGGGGGGGGGGGTGATGGTTTCAGGGGGGGGGGGGGGGGGGGTGTAATAGTTTTTAGGCAGCAAGTGTTAGTTTTACTTTCACGGTCATTTATGTTCTCTCTCTTTTAGTTTTTAATTAATACTACTATATATGTACATGACCCTAGAATCTCTAGTGAATATAATTGATTTTTCAAAATGTAACTTATTATCTTGTTCTTGTGAATTTTCTTTAGTGCCACCTCCATTGCCACCACCTCTCTCAGGACAACGTTTCAGAGACCAAATAACGCTTTTTTGGAAGGAAAAACAGGCTACTGGGTGTCCTTCATTTTTTTGGTTCTTCTCATCGGTTGCTGTCCAGGTTATGTGGAGATGCTATTTTCCATAGTGGTTGATTCTTTCACTGATTACCCTACCAGTGATGGCAATATATTTTCTTCTTACATAATTATATTGGACTGTATAATCATGCAAGTACTTGAAGATTTCAGCTCATATTTCAACTCCCGTTGTTACCTACTATAAGGACCATATAAACTAATGGTGTGTAGGCAAGAGGTTCATCTTAGGGAAAAAACTTGGGCAGCATAGTTGCTTCTGCTTAAGAGAATTGAATTTTAGATCAATGGCAGCTGGAGAGGAGGCACTCCATCCTTTCATTTTTTTTAATTGGGCTATCTTTTATGAGAATAACTTCTATATTCTTGAATTTTAGTGTTAATGACTGTTAATTAATTTTTTATAAAATGATCACTAATTGCTTGAGTTCCAAAGTGACATTTTAAGCAAGATGAGTAATATCCTAAAAGTTTTGTGCTGCTTTACTGATGCTTTATAGGAAGAAAACTATACTCTTATTTTGCTATCACTTGAAAGAATCACAAATGGTTTTTATTTATTCTTAAATAGCAGAAGAGATTACAAGGAACAAAGTTAGTGCCTTTTAAATTAATAATTAGGTAATACAACTTAAAAAGCTGCAGTGTGAATTGTAGATGCCGCATTTTATGCAAATTAGGGCAATGTAAGAGCTCCTCCTATTTATGTTCTGGGCACTAGCTTGTGGAAATATGGTTCTACATTTTTTATTTTACAGACTAAAAAACTGAGAAGACATCAGAAAGCAACATTTTTCTCTAGCTTTTGCCTGTTTCTTCCTTTGGAACATCAGAATGATCGTTGTAATGGTTTTAGTTTCCTTTTTTTTAAAATTAATTTGCAGGTCCCTTGCTTTTTCTTGTGGATCATGAGCATTCGAAGAATGTCCTTGGAGCATCACTCTGGTTTTGATTGTGTAAGACAATTGAGATACCTGATTTATAATTTGCTCGTACATATCGACTTTGGTGCTTAGATTTATCAGCTGAATGCTTCTTGTCTTGGTTATGAAATCTTGCACATGTTATCAAAATACTTGCCTATGCTGATATCATAACAGAAGCTAAAATTGTATATTTGCTTCCTTTATGGAAAATTTTGTGAATTGCATTTCAACATCATTCTATTGAACTTTAAAAACCTTAAGTTGCCAACTTTTTGTTGCAAGCTTAAAATGCAGGATGCTTTCAATTTTAGCCATCTCATTGTGCAACATCGAAATGTAAACTACAGCATCTCAGCCTGTCTATTGCAGTCAGAAATGAGCCACTAGTGATGCTTGATGGATTACAAAGGGCATCATAAGTTATAAATAAGTTTTGAATTGGAGCGGTATCAATATGAAATAAGATGATATTTATAAACCAAATTCTCTGGCATAGATCAAGGGGGAACTAATTCCCAATTAGGCTGTGTGTTCAGCAGTGAAGCACCAGCTGGGTCATCTCTGTTCTTTCTGTAAAGATAAAACCAAGTTTACTCACATGTGCCTCTCAAATTCAATGATTTAGGTTTATGAAGTTATCGAGACCTGGTGGTTGGGTACACAAGGGTACGAGGCTTTATTGGAGAATTATTTGCTGAAACACGAAACCAAAAGTTCCAATTATCTGATAGACTCGAATATAATGATTAAGAGTGTAAAATATGTCTTCATAAAATGTTGTTAACTGCTATTTCCAACCTAGTTCAACGTGATGTGTGAGTGTGCAAAGTATGGTATTCTTTGTTAGTGTGGTCCAGTGCTTGTAAGCAGTAAGTTATATTTAAAAATGATATATTACAATTTGGAATGCTGGAACTATCTTAATGATCTTATGAAAATGATCTCTGACTAATTCTTTTGTCATGCCTTGTCCACTGGATAACAATTTGGTATGCATGCTGAGCGTGGTACCATTTTAATCATTTGAGGCTCTTGACACTTAAGTTTATTTGCAGAGTTCAGTGACTAGCTTTGAGCATCTGGATTGAGTGCCTAGCATATTGTGAAATGTTAGGATTGGATGCCCTTTTTGGGATTTAAGTGCCTTTTAATATGTTTTGATTCAGAGATACAACAATCACATGTCTTCTGCTTCCTTGATGAGTCTTTATAGTATTCATCAGCTGGACCACTGTTTAAGGTTTGGATTGTAACAATCACAAACAAGGAAGTCAACTGTATTTAACTCTTTGAATTCTTTCTGTCGTGTTTTCTATCGTATTTTTCCAACTTGCAATAATCAGAAAAATCATGAATCATGCTATTATGATTAAGTATCTTCCTATGTTCTGCTGCTTTGATGGTTTTTACTTTAATTAGAATTTTGATCATCATCTTCAAATTTCTTTTTGTGTTGCTGGCAAGTAATCCACTAGGTTTTATTTTACAGGGAGGAACTTTATGGTTTCAGAATTTGACTGAATATCCACATGGTGGTTTAGGGCCAATCTTCCCTTTAATGATTGCCGGTTTACATTTCGCTAATGTTCAGGTAGAAGCTTTTGTATATTTTAAGGAATGCTTCCAGATTCGTGGTGGTAGACGCGTTTGTGGTGTTCTATTGCCTAGTGGCATGCACCATGTTAATGACCCAAGGATCCTTCGCTTCTCCAATTTTAAAACCTGTGGCTTCTGTTTTGAACTTTTCCTTTTCCATTCGATTGAATGAAATAAAACTTTTTGGATCTTTGTGTAATTTTTCCTGCTTTTGGTCAAACATTGTATAAGTTTAGATTAATACTTGATTTGAACATTTCTAATCTGCTGTGCAATAATTTACCTAACTAGAGCATGTTTCGCCTAGCTTTGAAAAATATTGAAAGTACTTTTTTGGAAAATAAGTACAGATTGACTTTTAAAAAGCATGCTCTAGATCTATGAGTGAAACTGGAAGTGGTGATTCTGTTTACCGGAGTGCATGATCACTACTCTGCATGCTGACTTCTTATTGGATGCCTTTTGAGTTTCCTCTTTCCTGTTATGAATTTCTCTGGGGTGTTCTTTCACAATATTTCATAGTCTGAGAGTACCAAACCTGTAGATTTTGTTACTGAAACTGCTGATCTGTGATCTGACATGTAGTTAATTTATACTTTTCTTGCCTGTGTCCTCTGCATTAGAGCATTGAATCTTAGTTCTTGCTGGATTAATATATGAATGTATATTAAAGCTTTTCTTCTACAAATTTTCAGATTTCTTTTCAAAAATCTTCACTCCAAAGGTTGCCTGGCATCGTGGGAACACTGGCAAAGGTGGGTTCATAAAATTTATACATGTGCTCCCTCTCTCTCTCTCTCTTTCTCCACCCTGCCCTGTGCCGTCCCTTCCTCATTTGGAGCCTTTAGATTTTGTAGAAGATCTGCAATGAACACTGCCCATCCATCAGAAGCAGCTATCTAACTCACTGGTCCTCATTCTATAAGCTAACAGATTATAGCTTCCACACCCTTCTCCAGAAAAGTGGACTTCAGTGACGAGAACATTCAACTTTTATAGCATCCTTATTTGGTTTGAACATAATACCAAAAATATTTCAGAAAAGATGCGGAGCATCTCCCTAAATTACATATCAGTTTTGGTTCACCAAATACTGCATCCTGATAATTGTGAAGTTCTTGTCTAAGAAAAGATATTTAAGGTCAAATGTGAAGTCCGCATTAGGAGAGGAGAAGCAAAACGATAAGATTTCTATTAATGATTTCCTTCACGACATATTTTCAGTAATGCTAACATTTGGATCCTTTTTTCTTTTGCCTTGTAGTATTACAAGATTTATTTGCAACTGCTGACAATGCCTATTATGTTCATTACTTTCAATGTTCCCCAAGTAAGTTGAAATTCTATCTTTACATTTCTGTGGGTAAGTTGTACCCTTAATTTTGTGATACCAGATTGTGGCATTTGGATCACTTACATTCAGGACTTGCCACCCTCATTAACATTGTGACATATGATCTTTGGTTTCTTCCTCTTTCTTGCAATGATCAGAAATGATAGAATTGAAGCATCTATAACCTTCATTTCGTATACATGCATGTACATATGTGTGTGTTCCTATCCTCAAATTACCGTCATGTTTTCCAACCTTCGTAGCACAGTTTGGACTTGATCTCTGTTTTCATTCTTCGCAGGGAAGTTTGGTTTACTGGCTTACAAATAGTTCTCTAACTCTGATACAGGTCTGTACCATTATTATGTTTTGTGTTTCCAACATAAAGATGCCATGAAATCCATTGACATTTTGATGACGAATTTGTTACTAGTATCCTGAATTGGATGTCATACTAACTATGGCGTCTACACCGTGTACTGGCCTTGAATTATTTAATTCTTAATCAATTGATGTTCAGATTCACAATGGCTTTACATGACATTGAACAAAAACTATTTTTGTAATTTTTTAGTTTTATAAGCTTCTAATGTTATGTCACTGATGCGAACTCTCACTAAATCATCATCAGATCTTGGTACTGGCTATCTCCCACATGACATGAAATATCTGCTTTTGTAATTATAAACAGGCTTACCTCTCTCATTGCCAACCTAATTTAATCCTCGTTTAGTTACTTTTAGGCGTCATAGAATCAGATTCCTTCTACTATCACCTGTGATTTTGAAGCATCCGTGGTATAAACTGCCCAAACAGACTTGCTCATTAATATTTTATTTTTTTTTGGTGGGTTGGGGGTGGGAGCAAGAGCATGGTCTTTAGAGGATTAATAGCCCCCCGAGATAAATATTGAGAAAGCTGTCAAGTTTGAGTTTATGGGATTTATTTATTTTTTTTTTCTATATTGTAAATGAGGCTAAATATTTTATACATTATCCGTATCAGGCGTAGGCTTTATTAAGTTAGAATTTACCACTGGAGAATTTTTGGCATCCAGGATGTGCCGGTAATCCTAGTCGCAGCCAAAGTGGAAGATGTTGGATAGAACATGATGGTGGTGGTATGTGTTAATAGTTCTTTCCTTGCAACTGTCATACATCTGACAAAATTGTAGACAAACATTACCTTTGGGTGGTTTCTATTTAAGTTAGGATCCTCGTCTAAGCGGTATGGACATGGACGAGGAAATTTTGTTGTGTAACAACATGGTCCAAAGTGTATGTTGAACTGCAGCCCATTGTTGCATTCATTCCGTGCAGTCTCCTGGCCAGTCCTTTCCTGGGTTAGCCTTTGAGGAGCCATCTGTCCCAGCTTTGTTGCACAAAGAATGTCAGTTATCAAAATAGAATCGGTTTTACATTTACATTCAAAAATCCATTTGAAGTTATCAATAAAATAAATGAGAAATGTCGTCAAACTCATTCTAATTTATGTGCTTGAAAGTGGAGGCACATTTGGACATTAAATGGTGGTAGTGAGATGTCAAACCAGTTGGATCCACTGAAGAAATTCTTTGAGGCTGTCAGAAAGGCCACCTACCATTATTGACATGATTCTTAGCATTCATTTTCAGAGATTTGTCTGTTGGAATCAACTATGAGCTTCTTTACTATCTTGCTTCAACATCTTTTTTTTTTCCCTTTTTTTGCAGTTCATTGGTTCCATTTTCTTTTAACTTGCAGCAATTATGTCTTGGTCATCCCAACATACGTGAGAAGTTAGGGCTACCTGTAAAGGAAGCTTCTGCAGTAGCTACAAGTAACAAAGAAATGGAGAAAATTGGAGTAGCGGAAACTGATATTATATCAACAAAGGGGGGAAAAATCTCTGTTCAAAACCTATCTCCTGAAGAGCTTGTTGCCGTAAGTGGTATTAATAAACCTTTTACCTTTACAATGTTTTGACTGTCATACCAATATCTCATTAATTTATTTGGAATTTTTTAACAGCTTTCTGTCAAAGTCTTAACTGACGGACATAAAGACAGGGCGATACCTTTGCTAAGGTTACTCCTTTCTTCTTTATACGACTGACTTCTCTTTTTATGGTTATATCTCATACATTAATATATGAATTGCAGACTTGCTTTTGAGAAGGATCCTGGGTATGTAAGAGCTTTGCTTCTTATGGGACAGATACTGTTACAAAAGGAAGAACATGCTGAGGCTACTGAGTTCCTAGAAAGTTCAATTTCGAAGGTCTTAATTTTTATGACAAGTTGCAGATTTTTCTGGAGTAACAAACATTGAATAGACTATCTGCGTTTGTTGTGATGAACATTTGTGCCCATTCTTAAATCAATAAAAAATTTAAAGATGCCTCCTTATCCCTTGGAACCCCATAGATTTATTTTTGTAAGTCATGATAGTCGAAGCTATGAAACTCAATTTAAAATACTTTTGACATTGGTATAGTCTTCTAGTTTTAACTCACAAATTTCTCTGCTATTTAACTTGAAAACTGACTCCTACTTCTATTCAGCTACTTGCCGCTGGCCATCCAACAGAAGTTGAAGATGTTGATCTTTTGATTCTTTCATCACAATGGGCTGGAGTTGCTTGTATTCGGCAGGTAAGTCATGATGAATTGAACTTTATTAGCCAAATCAGAACCCCTACAAAAGATATTCCTATTGGAAAATGTTCCAGAGTTTGTTCAATTAAGACACATTGAAGCTTCACTTCTGGAAAAGTACTTTCAGCTCAAGGTCCTAGCATAAAAAGTAGACATTGTGATGCTTTTTATGGAACAGCATGATAACTTATATACTGTTCTATATCTCCACGAGTCTAGGAACTTTTGCTTGCATTCTATTTTTGGTCTATGTGCAGGGGCGATTCGGGTGAGATCCAACGTAGAACCAACTTTTAATTCACTCGTGGGATCCAGTTTTAAGCAAATAGATGTAGAAGAAACCCAAAAGGCCGGAAAAAAATGAAAATGAATGTTGTCGTGGAGTTTCAACTCTAGCCCATATTGTTGATTTCAAGATGTTCTATGAATAGATCATTCATTACCGACGACCATTTTGATGTAATCACATTTAACTTGGGGTAATTTTCCAAGAATACCCGTAGTATCATCTTTTAGGGTGCATAAATAGCCACTTCGATGAGGTTAATTTTCTTGCCACCACTGCTACCAGAAGGTTTTTGGGCACGTAGTGATGTCGTGCATGTTAATCCAAATTTTTTAGCTTCTCCAGGCCTTGTGATTCAGTTGACATAGTAAAAACTTGACAAGAGGTGCCTTTTGAAATTGGTGTTTCCGAGGGAAATAAACTCTATCATACTTACTACATAAGTTGTATTCGCCTCTGTAGGGGAAGATTGAGGAAGGTCTCCTCCACCTAGAAAGAATAGCTCAATTGAAAGAACCTGAGGATACAAAAAGTAGAGCTCATTATTATGACGGTTTACTACTTCTTTCAAGGTATGTATTAATGTAACAATTCCTTTTTTGAATCGGTTTTGAAACATTCGTTAGTTATTGATTCAATTTCTTTGATCCACTCACGATAAAGTTAATATTTTACATCCCCAATGACATAAGTTGACTCTGTTAGCTTTGGATTTTAGTGCTTTAACCAACATGGGACGCAAAGCCGAAGCCTTGAAACACTTGCGCAAAGCCAGTGCTTACGATTCTTCTTATGATAAATATCTAAAAGATGCCGAAAATGATGATGATGATTTTGTCAGTGATCTTGCAAACACCAGGAGAGGAGATCTTTAAGTTTCTCCATCAGGAAGTTATGTTTTCCTTTATTATTTGAAGATAAATCAAGGTGTAAATTATAGAATGTATGATCATTCTTTCCACAAGTACTGGAGGTTGTTCACTGAATAATGGGGAGTTAAATGTAATTTACCGACTGTATCAGGTTTATTATGGATAACTATTTTACATTTCCTTTGTAATCTTGTTCTGGTCGCCGAATATTCTACCAGTGTTGAACATATTTTTTATTTTAACGAATAACAGAAAGAAAGCAAGCAGATATGTTTGGTTTGGTAGACTCGATAATATTATGTAGCATGTACAGTGCCGTGTGCACACATCTTTGTATTGGCATCTACTCGATTCACATTGCATATCTTAAGTGTGCTGTGTACTTTTTTACATTGTGCTAAATTCCATTTAACACATGCAAGTGTATTTTCCACATGTTGTTTTGGAATATTTTTTGTTCTTTTCACTTTCCAAGTTGATGTGAATGGGTGCCTGAAATTTGCCTGCCTGAGTGAAAAGTGATTCGATCACAGCTTGCAACATTTAATGTTATTGGACCATGCAATGTTCAACTTGTCTGTACATTTCTGTTACACCCTTAACAATTTTTATTGAAATAGATAGAGAAATGTCAGAAAAATGAATGGCATGGTCAAATTTAAATATATTTCATCGGTCATGCAACCATGCACTCTTCAAGTAGAGATATTTTTATTTGAAATATTTGGTTTTTGTACTTCTGTGGGTCTTCGGGATGTTTTAATGACCTATATGTGTATATATGCATATTTGTAAAAGCCATTTTCTTTTTCTTGTTTGATTATGTTAGAGAGTATGCAAATAATAGAATAATCGCAACTCTGCATAACTTAATTCTCATGGAATAATTATAGGTGCATCCCAGAATTGACAAAAGATGCTATATGGATGTTTGGTAACATAATTTTCTCTTTATGCACGGCTTGAAATTTTGTATACGGATGGGAATGTCTTCACATTTTGTATATAGTAACCAAATAGAAAAAAAATGAAAAGTATCCTCGTACGTGTTTGTTTTTTGCTGTCAAACGAGAGATGGGGACAACATAAAAGCCTGATACTGAATATTACTTTGGACACGGTTGAAAATTACATTCATGATTTTCGTGACTTTCATTTACTGGAAAAAAAAAATCTCCACAAATATCAATTTTTATGAATATATACTATATGGAAAATACAATACATTTCTATTAAAATTAAAAATATAATAGTCTTCTAGCATAATTTGGTATATAAAACTGGACACTTAAAAGAAAAAGTTAAATATCTTGTTTAACATAAGGATTATTATTATTATTATTATTATTATTATTATTATTATTATTATTTAAGTATCAAATATGTCATCCATGTTTGTTATATCAAACCAATATTTAAGAAATTGTAGATGGTATATGGTTTCTTAGTCATCACTTATCAACTAATGCTAAGGCATATGATAAAATGAGAAAATTTATGGTCTGCATTTACCAAAAGATGCCTTTATAAGGGACATTTGTCCTTTTTATTACAAATGACAATTAACATACTATGTCAAGTTTTTGTCGGATTTAGACAAGCATACATGATACATGTATACTATTTCAGCTTATAATTACACACACAAACATACACCACAAACTCGTTCGTACGCATACACCCACCATTTTGGTGTTTGGATTCTTTCTTTGTTATTATTTTAAGGCCTTCACTTGATTTTTTGCTGGCTCTACTTATTCACTGGCTTACATTCTCTTCACTGTCTTTCAACCAATCTAGCTGTTATTTTACTCTTCTTTTTGCTCTAAATCTTGACTGTATAGCTCATAATTTTCGAAAGAGCAATGCGTTTTTAATTAATTTAACTAGCTTAATCACTGCAGTAATATTTGGTACTGTTTGAGTAATCAAGCTTCTTCTTCTTCAGTTTAAGCCCAAAAAAAAAAAAAAGGATATCAAAGGTTTAGATACAGATGAGTGTGTTCTTGAAACAGCCAAGAATTCTGAAGAGGATGGCTTTGAATCAAGATTAGATAATATTTCATACAGTGTTTTTGAGGGCTAATAAAATTGATTTCAAGAATTGGGATGTTCAATTGGAGAAGCATTTGACTCGTGCTTGGTCTATGGATACTGAATCCCATACCAGAAGTGAAGAATGGGAAATTGAATTGGTTAAGCTTGAGATAGAAATGTTATAGCTCATGGTACCTATGGTACTGTCTATAAAGGTCTTTGTGATGGCCAAGATGTTGCAGGTAAATTGGAACTTTTCCCCATCTAATTGAACTAAGTTTATGATGGATTAATAGTGGGGTCTCAAGTTTATTATAGACCTTATGTGATGAATTGCTGTTTCATTAGTTAATGACGACCATTTGTGTTGACCTCATGGATTGCTAGAATTGGTTTGATTTTTGGATAATCATTATTCTTTAAGTTATGTGACATTTAGTTTTACTTTTGCAGCTTTAAATTGCCCTTCTGCAGATTCCAAAACTTTGTAATCAACTTCATATTCGCCAATTTCAAGTGTTGTTTCAATTGTTCAAGAAATGTCATAAATCATGATCTTAGTATTAATTCTTGTGGCAATTCGTTCATGAATATATGGAAGTGCATTACTGTCTTGACTGGACAATGACAGTTTCTGTTTTCCAAATACTATGTTCCTGCCTCTAAGCACATAGAAACGTAAGGCCAGCAAAGTTGAGGTTATTAATTGCGTTAATCATTCTTGAAAAGGTCAGCCTTTTGCAATCTGCTTAATCTCTATAGAACTTTTTCCCCAAGGGGTTATTTTGTTGCACCTAAGGTAAAGAACATTGCACTTGTACCAATAGTTAGTAGTTTGTGATTCAGTAGTGTGTAATCCAATGTGACTGGCACTTTTATGCATCGATAAGCAAATACTCTCGTGTTACCAGAATTTGACTTTCATATGGAGTAACTTTGTTGGATTTTTTGGTTCTCTATCATTAATAGAGTTCTTAAACAAATACATTTGCCCAAGTATGTGAGAACTTCACTGTATCTTGTTTTTGGCCCTTTTTTTTTTTTTTCTTTTTTTTTGGTCAACTGTCAGAAATAACTGCAACATAGATAAGCTATTATATGAATAAAGTTTTATCTTCAACTATTTTATGATTTCCTTGTACATAAATGATTTTACCAGGTCTCTTCATAATGTCCTTTTGACTTCATGTTCACCAAGAAATTGTGGCAGAGCTAGGTTAATTTTAACTTCATCCATAGCCAATATAAAGATATCCCTTCTTTCTATTTAATTATTTTGCACATGCGTAGATTACACATTGACTTTATAAAGAAAGTTCAATTCCTACCTTGAAGAATCCAATTTGAGAGGGTATTTTTATGGTTGCTGCTAAATATCTGCAAATTACAACCATGGATATAGAGGCTACACGTGTCTCCAGCAAATAAAAAATACCTAAATAATTTGAAGAAACATAGTACGAAAGTAAAGCTATTGTGCAATTTGTTGAATGCCTAATATTATTGTATGCATTCCCGTATATTGCTAGAAATCATGAGTGTTAGCACGCTACATTCTTTATCCAGTAATCATTCTTTTTGCTCCAAGAATCACTGCTTTTTATAGAATACTCTGTGTAAGCATGTGTGTATGGCAAATTGCAATTACTACTCAGTTTGGTTTTAACAGTGTAAAGTCCGATGAAAAATATTGCTCAAATCTGTTGTTGTATAATGGGCACCTGGAGTTTCTAAATTGTTGAACATATAGTTATCTACGTTTCACTTTATACTGACAACTAGAGAGTTTCTTAGTATCACAGTGAAGGTATTGGACTGGGGGGAGGATGGTATTGCCACAGAAGCTGAAACTTCTGCTCTTCAGGCAGCAATTCGACAGGAGGTGGCTGTTTGGCATGAGCTTGACCATCCAAATGTTACAAAGGTGAAGATAAATTCTTTACAACTTTTCCTCAATTTGTGAAGATTTTATAAACGGTTTAGTTTATAAATAGATAGAAATGAGTGGTGGATAAGTAGACTTGTAGGTCAATTAGAATGTGTTTTTGAGAATCAAGTTTGACCATTTATAAATTATCTATATGTTTTGCCAAACCGTTATATTTTTTGGGAATGCTCTATGATGAATTGAAAACGAAGATGTTTCTTGTACCCTTTGTATACCCCATTTTGGGGTTCAAATGTTGTGCACTCGATTTTGTCTGATATCAGGGTTCATAATGTTATTAGTCCATTACTAAAGTCATTGTTAACAAAATAAGTCAGAATCATATCTTAGGGATCAAGCCCTATCGCTATCCTGAGAGCAATAATGAATGAAATGAAAAAACTAGACATACAAACGCAAACACATATATAGTAAGAGATTCATTTACTTCCTGCGGCAGATTTTTTTGGAGGACATGTACTAGGTTTTCATTGCACATCTCTATCTTATTGCACAAAATTGGGAAACAAACCCCTCGGATTCCTTTATATAGCGTAGAAAACACGGACGACGTAATACAAAAGTATGAATGCCCAATATGCTTCTAGTTCGATCTACTGTCGCAGGGTAAGTGAACATCATAATATCTAGTGCTTGGTGAATTTGTGTGTCCCTAGCTATTGCATGATGATTTCTCAGTTGTTTAAATTCAAATGCTCATTTGAGTTTTGCTTTCCAGTTCATTGGTGCCTCAATGGGAACATCGAATCTTAAGATCCCTTCCAAGAACACACTGGCTGATGTTCAGAACTCATTTCCTTCGAATGCTTGCTGTGTTGTGGTAGAGTACGTTCCTGGTGGGACACTGAAAAAATTCTTAATCAGGAATAGCAAGAAATAGTTAGCTTTTAAGGTTGTTATTCAACTTGCTTTGGATCTTGCTAGAGGGTGAGGATATTCTTGCTTATGAGCATGTTTAGTTGTGCTTAAAAGTAAGTTAAGTTACCACTTTTACTACTAAAAAACTTACTTTCTAGAAAAATATTAAGCACAGCCAAACATGCGCTATACTATGAGGTAATCATTGAATGTAGTCATATATATTCTCCCTTTACCGCCTGATTCTGCAGCTTGAGTTATCTACGTTCAAAAAAAATCGTACAACGTGATGTTAAAACGAAGAATATGCTGTTGGATGTTACTAGGACACTGAAAATTGCCGATTTTGGTGTTGCTCGAGTTGAAGCTCAGAATCCAAGGGACATGACTGGTAATACTGGAACGCTTGGTTACATGGCCCCAGAGGTAATATTTACTTTTAAAGCTTCATTATTAGCAGTTCTACAATGAACGGTTTCGTTGATCGAAGAACTTTATTGGTGATTATTATAGGTCCTTGATGGTAAGCCTTAAACAGGAAATGTGATGTCTACAGTTTCAGTTTCGGAAAATGCTTGTGGGAAATATACTGCTGCGATGTGCCTTATCCTGATCTGAGTTTTGCAGAGGTGTCTTCTTAAGTTCGACAGGTTCATCTTCTACCCTGGTGTAGAGTTTTACTATACGTTTCCTTGCCTGTGGAAGTTTCTCGGGATTATGAATTTAAGCACTTCGGACTTTTCCTATTTAATTAGGGATTTATCCCTAGTTTGGATTGTTTGTGGAATAAATTGAAATGAAAATATTCCCTTCGCTCCAAGGAGCATTTCCCGTCTTAACAGATCTATATATGCAGATTTGATCTTGTATCCACGGTAAGCAGAATAAAAACTTCCTACTGTTAAAAGTTCTCTGCTGAGAACCATACTTACGGTTCTCTTCACCGTGTTAATAATGAAAAGTTTTTATCATGCCCACTAAGGACAAGAAATCAATTCTACGTGTGTGTGCGCTAAAATTTTTTAAGACAGTTTCATTATGGTATCAGAGGAGAGGCAAAAATCTTAGGTTGAATGCCGTCTCTTACGATAATTCTTGTTTTGACAGAATTTAAGGCCAGAAATTCCTAGATGTTGTCCAAGTGCATTTGCGAGCATCATGCTCAAGTGTTGGGATGCAAAGCTGGAAACGAGGTTGTGAGGCTATTAGAAGCCAGAGACACCAGCAAAGGTGGTGGTATGGTACCAGAAGACCAGACTCGTGGATGCCTTTGTTTCAGCACTACTCGAGGCCCATGACAAGACTAATATATATCGATGATTTGCTGCGGATATTATAGCGTTCCATCATTTCTTTTATAAATGTCCTTTTTATTGTCATTCTTCTATAAAAGTTAGGAATGCGGTGATTAACAAACTATTAAAGTATGATGAATAACAGCCTGTTCGACAACCATTATTGTAGGGAAAAAAAGGTATTTGGAATAGTGATTTTTAAGAGTGTGTGGTTAAAAAGTAGGATTTTTTTTATTTTTTATTTTTTTTGGTATACATGGTAATCGCGTAAACGTGTGGTTGAAAATAATTCCGTAGCAAACCACAAAATAAAATAATGTTGGTCAAACAGGCAATTTCTTCTTATTTTGTAATTTTTAATCTATCTCACCAAATAATTTCTTCTGTTTTTTTGGAGTTTCAACATATACATGATCATTGAAATATTACCCTTGCAATATACTGAAATTACGATAATTATATGCTTGACACTGTCGCCTTTGGCTCCTATGTTTCCTAATCAAGCGGACTTTGATTATCGTCTGCCTTGGTGGGATGTTTCTTCACTCTACATGAAAGCTCTCCGTAAGGCAACTTCCCAACATGACACTATTTTATGGGTTTCGAGTTAAGACAAGGACAATTTAAGGACACTGAATTGGCTCAAATAATTAATTTTTATTTTCTTCCATTAAACAAAATTCATTCAAAAACTTTTTTACTCATAATCACTAATTTTAACCATGAGAACATAGAACTTGCAAAGTAGTACTAAGATTAGAGGTTTAGATAAAGAATTACAATAAACCTTTATATATATATATGAATTAAACTCTATGTACCGAATCTTGATAACCTAACCAATGCCCTACTTCACATGTGCGCGGGCCCCACGCACATTTAAAAATTCTGAACCGTGGACCTCGTCCTCCTATTGTGAGTGTAGGTAAAAGATTAGATAAGAAAATGGATGTAAGTGTAATATAGTCCTAAATATATATATTTGTTGTAAATGGAAAGTCCATTAAAATTTATCAGTGAATGACATTTGTACCCTTGTAATCCTAGAAATTATTACCATTGTATCACTGATTCTTACCTATAAATATAGGACTTTGATTTTTAATAATACATACAAAAAAATTTATTGAGTTTTATCTATTCTCCTTGAATTTTCTCTACTCTCTTTTCTTCTCATTTTATAACAATATTATAATTTTTTTTAGGGAAATAGCTAACCCTTGTCTAACATGTCCTTTCTATATGTAAACTGAGCCGTTAGCGAACAGTGCCAAGTTGTCTTCTGGGTTTCGTCGGAGATTTCCACTTCTTGGTTTTTCATATAAAATGGGACCCATCGAGGCCCGTATGTCAGATTTCCTCGGTGAACACGGCGGGGTTGCGGTGATCGACGGCGGCCTTGCGACGGAGTTGGAACGCCACGGCGCCGACCTCAATGACCCTCTATGGAGTGCCAAATGCCTACTCACTTCTCCTCATCTCATCCGTACCGTAAGTTTCTTTTCTATTCATTCATTTCTTTCAGGTTTCAAGATTTTTCCTTGTGTTTTCTTGATCTTTGTTTAAAATGGTGAATATTCAATATTATTACTAATTTACTATCAATCTTTACATACAAGTTCTTTGTCCTCTAAGCGAATCGGATTCATTTTCATAGCTTAAGCCCGTAAAGAGAGAACATTTATCTATTGATATTCAACAAAACCTAACTAATAATGTTAAAATGGGATTTTACGAGGATAATCCTAAATCTATTGAAGTAATGTTTGTAGATATTATAATTTTTTCTTGCTTTAGATTCTTTATGGGCTTATTTTGTATGTATTTAGTTATGTGTCAGTTTTGACAGCTTTAAATCTTCTCTTATAATATTACAAAAATTGAAGTTGGACCACTGTATATTTTGTTACTATAGCTCAGTGAAGGGAAGTTGAAGCTTCAAGTTATGAATTTAATGTGTTAGGAAGAAAGAAAAATAATGAATTTGTACCACCATGTGGCAATTATCTTCAATTTATTACACATATGGCATATACTGAAATAGCAGGGTGGATAGTAAAGGTGGAATGGATCTCAGCTGTTTTAGATTGTAGGGTTTCGCATTTAATAGTTTTTTCCCTTATTCATTTCTATATTTGGATTGGGTCAAATGTCTTTCCAATAGAAAGTGGAGATAAGGAATAAAAATAAAATTAATGAGTTTTGGACTGCAATGTTTGCAATCTTCAGTGTATACATATTTGCATTTACTAAAACGGCATGGTGTCTAGGAAAGGCGGCGTGGACTAAAGAATGTAATATTTACTTGTAGTTCCTCTTCTGATTTCTTGGTTATAATCTGTATAGTTGAAGGTTCTGATAAGGAGTTTTTTCTTCTGTAGATGCATCATGTACAGAAATTACGATAACTCAAAAAGAGATATAGTAACTTATGAATATATTTTGAACCACCGCAAACTGAACCTCTTCCCATAACACAACTTATTTTATGAAATTTTAAGGACTAATAATGTAAGACGGATAGCTTGAGTTATGAACTTGTTCAGCGATTGGATCTTCTTCATGAATTGATGTGGGGATGAGTAGTTTATAAAACTCGTTACGTGGCAAAGATTTATATTCTAATCTAATTGCATTTCTGGTAGTATCATGCAACTTACATCACCGGGGATGGCTCCTCACTTGTCGTTTGACTTGAAGTCACAAGAGTTCCCATTTACATTATTTTATATGGATTATTTTTCATCTTTTGGCAATTTATATCATTATCATGCACCTAGAAGTTGATTAAAGAATAATAGTTCACATTTATTTGACAGGCTAAAAGACGATGATTTGCAAAGGTTTAAATTTCAATTCACTTTGATGCTAAAAATTAAACGGTGTAACCAGCAGCATACAATTTCTGAACATGCTTAACTTGTAATAACTCTGAGACTTAATATATGAATCCTGCTCGTTTGATAGATTAAAGGTAATATGCACTCCTGAAAATATTTGTATATACTAGCATGGCTCATATTTTATTTTTGATGAACAGGTACACCTTGATTATCTTGAAGCTGGTGCAGATATAATAATCACAGCATCTTATCAGGTACTTTTATAATTCAGAACAATCTCTATTTCCCTTTGTGTATGTGTTGATCAATTAAAGTGTAACATTTTTGGATATACACAGGCAACAATCCAGGGGTTTGAGGTTAAAGGCTTTTCTCAAGATGAGAGTGAGAACTTGCTCAGAAAATGTGTTGAAATTGCACGTGAGGCTCGAGATATATACTACAGTAGGAGTTGTGAATCTGCTTCTGACTATACTGGTGACGGTAGAATTCTCAAGCATCGGTCCATCATGGTTGCAGCATCCGTGGGGAGTTACGGGGCTTATCTAGCTGATGGTTCTGAATATAGGTGAATTTCACTCCAATACTTGAGAGTAACAACACATGCATCTCTTTTTACCTGGTTTTGATATGGTTTCTATGTTGTAAACATCCACACACACAACTTTTTTTATGAGTGACTTTTGTTTTGTATCATATAATTTTTTGTTGATATTTTATATTTTCCAATTTTGGAAAATGGAATTTACCATGACCTCATCCACAGTCGATTTGCATTCTCAGTTCTTGAATATTGTTTGGTGGACACACCTAAATTAATTAACATTTTCCTTTTTTCACGTTGGAACTGACTCATTCTTGCCGACTTGCAGTGGTTGCTATGGAGATGCTATGGATATGGAGTTTTTGAAGACCTTTCATCGAAGAAGAGTTAAGGTTCTTGCGGACTCTGGTCCTGATCTTATAGCTTTTGAAACAGTACCAAACAAGTTGGAAGCTCAGGTATGAACATTTTACTGATATCCTAACTAAACTGCCCATTTGATCTCTTCAAAGGTAGATAAAAAACTTGAGTTGGTACGCTTAAAGTTTCGCTTAGAGGTAAATAAGTAATTTTTAAAATGAATAGTTTTTTAATTGATTATAGTTGGAAAGAAGTTACATATTTTGACTAAGGTATTAGTTACTTTCAAAGTAAGCAACTTTTTTTGCTCAAATGTAAGTAAGAGTAAGCCACACAATCGTGATATAGTGAAAGTTGTCCTAACAAAGGAAGTGAAGAAATTTTTGATTGTTGTTCCTGATAATTAGAGCTTCAATATTTTTAACAGTAAACTTCCATTATTTAGTTTAGATGTTGACAATTTAGTTCTCGTCCAGGCTTTTGTTCAGCTTCTGGAGGAAGAAGACATTAATATTCCTGCATGGTTGTCCTTCAACTCTAAGGATGGTGTTAATGTGGTTAGCGGCGATTCTTTGTCTGAGTGTGTAGCCATTGCTGAATCGTGCAAGAAAATTGTTGCTGTAGGAATTAACTGTACCCCCCCTAGATTTATTCGAGACCTGATTTTGTCCATCAAGAAGGTATTAAATATCTTCTGCCATTCGTTCTTTTGTTTATAACGTGGGACCCTTATCTGATAGTGGTTTCATCTTATTTCTTTGGTTTCTGGGCAACAACTTTTTATTAATATTCATTTCTTATCTTTATTTGCTTGTTAGGTAACGGACAAACCAATACTTATTTACCCAAATAGTGGAGAGAGTTATGATGCTGATCGGAAGGAGTGGGTGGTAAGTTCTTTCTTTTCAAAGAGATGATATATTGTCCTAGACTGATTTTTTTGCTGCTTGCTGTTTTTTTCCTTATCCTCTTGGTGTCGATACTAATTTCCTGGTAAACCGTTTCCTGTTAGACCAAATCAGTACCGTTAAGAACATCTGTTTTCTTTTGCAGCAAAACACCGGGGTTTCAGACCAAGATTTCGTGTCTTGTGTGAACAAATGGTGTGAAGTAGGAGCGTCCCTTGTTGGTGGTTGCTGCAGAACAACTCCCAATACTATCAGAGCAATTTACAGGACCCTCCGCAGTAGATCTTCTGCCCTTCCTTGATGGTCGATAGAGTCGACCAGTTGCATGTTTCAATACAAATAATTGGGAAGGACTACACAATAAACCGAACAAGATTTATCTTTTCTTTTTATTTAAATATTGTCCAAGTTATCCAATCCTTGCTATCAAATATGTAGTTCAGATGTTCCAAAACTCTTAAAAGAGTTTGTCGTGTAGGGGAAATGGCTCTAGTGAAGCAAATTGTATCGAGTTCACGAGCCTAGGACTTGCAAGTTTTGTTATGAAATGACGTTTTTTATGTTAAAAGTTACGTTTGTCCTAAATCAATGCTTATTTTTCCACAAATTAGTGCGTCTTGATTTCCAATCTAAGGACCTCAACACACTTATGATACTTCACCAATAATTGACGCACCTCATGAGCCAATCTCACAACAATATGGTTGGATACAAATGGGCGTTCCAAGTTTAGAGATTTACTAGAGCACACAAAAATGGCGGGTATAACAATACTTGGCCTTAACTAGAGCCGGTGTTAGCCTACTTCGTCATCAATTAGCCAATACATGCTCCCACGAACACTCGTTGAACGAAGCTGTCTTCTTCGCTACCTCAACCACAATATCCATGACAACTTATTGTTATGATGATTGAGTGGACGATCAATATACATTAAGTTCACGTTTGGTCACTATTGTTAAAAAATAAAAAAAATAAAATCTCATAATCAGAAATTCAGAAATTTTGTCTTCACATTTTTATCAAAATCTACTTAAAATCTAATTTTTAGTTGGAACGAGGCTAAATGCATCCCGCATTGCTAAAAGAAGCAAAGTACTATCTTCTCCTCTACGACAGCTGAGCCACTTATCTTTATGCAAGTGAATGCTATTTGTATCACTTCTATGATTCTGCCCTCACATTCAGGGATCTGTTCAAGTCTGTGTTTGTTTGATTTCTATTCCAGCACATGAGAAATGGTTTCCAGATCTTCTGCTGCTGTAAAGAAGGCGTTTTCAAGAACTGCCATAAGACTTTAGCTTTCACCAAATTCCAAAACAGGCAGTAAATCATCCTCAGAAATCAACATCAATGATTCATTTACCTCCTATTATAAATTTATAATATTCTCAAAATGAAACCCTTGCCTTTATCCATGTAAAATTTGATATTTTTGCGCACATGAATTGAATTTGGCATTATAAAATAATGGGTTGATTCATAAATTGATAGGTTGCAATAGTAGATTTTAGATGCTAAATCCAAAAGCTACTGCAATATATATTTTTCGACCAAATTTAGAATGGTTTATAGAATTTTACAATTATTTAATGGGCTTTGCATAATAGAATAGAGTACACCAATGTTGTATATAAAAGCGTTTTGGCAGTCTCATTGATGTTTGTATTTTGCACGATTTGCATTTCTACACAAGGTTGTATCCTGCTTTGGAAATGAATTATAACGATAAGCTTGGACTTTGAATAATTCAATAACAGGAACATAAAGCCTACGTTTAAGGAGAATCTGGTAAGTATCATTCCAAATGCACATTAGCCAGAAAATTTGTTCTAATTTATTAGTCTATCGTGAATTTATTGGTTTTACACAAGTAGTAGGGATGTGGTTCTGTTCCATTTAAATTGCAGATTTGATATGAACTTGCTATTTAATGTTGTTCCAACATTTATTCCCAGCTGAATGTCAATTCGGCAAATTAATTTTTGCTAATAATGTGAAGCTTGTGCTTGTGCATGTGCCCGTCACAGTGGTCCTGGATCCAATTATTTCTGTAGTGCCCAAAGTCGTTTCTTGGCCTATGAATTTCAGTTTTATCTTCTTGATTAAAATTTTAATTTCAAATGTTTGTATAGGTTTCTTTCTTACTTTCTTTCTTTTTTTTTTTTTTTGATTTTTTTAATGTAATAAGTATATATAACTTTAGCTAACCAAAAGTGTGTATTTACTTGTAGTCAGGATTTTTGTTGGGATATTCGTATGTTTTTAACTATTTTAGTATTATCACACATTATACGTTTACGCGATTGCATGAGTCTTCTCGTCAGTCGTCAGCAGACAAACGGCTACAGTGTTTTCCCCCCTGTAAGCGTACAGTTCATTTGATATTGACAATTTGCTTTATTTATTTTCATTTCTAGTACAAAACATTATAATACATATTTAGAAAATGTTTTTAAAAGAAAATAATAAGAAGAATCATCACCTCTATTGTAAATGCGATTTAGCTTAGAATCCAATCAATTTGAGAATCTGAAAATGCGCTTTTCCTTTCAATAATTGAAAATGGTTGTTGAAATAATCAATCTTAATTGTCCCCACGTTATGAACATACGTGATTTGAATTGATTTCATTTGGAGTGCTCCAAGTTGTGACTTGAGTTAATAGCTTCCACCTGTTTGGCAAATCTTAATTTGTTATACTAACCATTCACTCGTCTTATATTCGTCGATGATTTAATTGATTTAATAAATTATTATCGAAATAGATTATTAAATCATCTTGATAATTATTTTCACTTACGTAGTCATTTACGATGAAAGACATAGTTATAAATATGTATTCATGTCTCTTTTGTTCAGAATCATAGAGTTTATTCATTCTATAAAGATAGATACACGTATTTTACCAAATATTTTGGTTTAAAATTATGGATTGACTTTGAACCTAACTAATAATTGGAAGATAATCTAATCCAATCATAATCTTGTTGCCATGATCCTTTGCATCAATATTTATTTCCTACCAAATAATCCACCTTGTAATTAATTTATTTCTTTTAACGCAAATTAAATGGCATGGAAAACAATATGGGAGGCCACGAACAACTCCACCAACTAGTGCATGTTTGGCTAAGCTTATAAAATGTAACTATAACCAAGTTTAGTGGTAAAAAAAAAAAAAAAGATAAATTGGTGA
>NC_036252.1:18515438-18549340 GCF_002742605.1 Olea europaea var. sylvestris | reverse complement strand
CACCACCCCCCCCCCCCCCCCCCCCCACACACACAAAAAATAATCATATAGCAATACTTAGGTGGCTGTTGTAGACCACTCCATTGGGCTCGGGTGAATTCTATCAAATACTTATCAAAATTTGTTAAAAAACAAGGATTATTAAAATAAGTTCCTTGAGAGTCCTCACCGCTCCGCCCCCAAAGTATCGTGAGAGAGATAAATCGCGGGATGTGTCCCAATAAACCAGGGAACATGAGTTTGCCCGTACACTGGTACTCACAAAGAGTCCAATTCCATATTTCAGGAATCGAACCCTCACACTGAAATTGTCAGTAAGGTTGAGACTACCTCACTCCCATTCTTTGCACCACTGGGTTATGCCCCAGGTGCGGTTGAACTCCAACCTTGAAGGTCCTCATCGCCCAGCCCCTAGAGCATCTTGAGGGGGTAAAACGCGGGATGTGTCATAGCAGGACGGGGAACAAGAGCTCGCTAGTATATTGGTGCCTACAAAGAGTCCAATTCCGTATATCGGAAATCGAACCCTCACACTGTGGCTGCCAGCAAGGCTGAAACTACCTCACTTCTATTCTTTGTACCATTGGGATTTGCCCCGGGAGCCCATTAAGTTTACTTTTGATATTAGCCAATCATGCAGTAGACAACTCTTGATAACCCATAGTATAATTGGTGGACCAAATCTACTGTGATAGGAGTTTATTAGGGAAATTCCTAATTGGGAGATTATTTAAACTAACTAATCCCCCCTTGGCACTTGTTTGCGAGGAACCTAGAAATTATGAAAATAGAGACCAAGTTTGAGACAGCACACAGTCTCCCACATGTAGCATGTGGATTTAACATCAGTCAAATGTCTAAAAAACTAAATCCAAGAAAATTACTTTGTTCTAACTAGGTAAAATATTAATTAACTTGGAGTTGCAAAAACCTAGGATGGCGTGAGGTGGAGTGGGGGATAAGCTAGGCTATAGGACTAGGTGCTTTGAATGGCCAAACAAGATCCTACATGAATGTAATTTTAAGTACTTTTTGAGTGAAGGATTCTTCAAAGCACAAAAAAAGCAAAACTTAGGCATAATCTTATGTTGTAATGGAATGATCCTAACAAAAATCCCTTAATTTGGGACTATTGCCTTTGGGTCCGAAGACAAAAGTCCAGTTTGACCCAAAAAACATAACCCGAAAAACTTAAAATTGCTTTACAAATAAACATATTGCTCTTTTATTTAGGTACACACATGACACGTTCGACGATAACGTACATAGATCAATAAAAATTAGTTACTATTAAGAAAGAAATATAAATTAAAATCATATTTTGCCTTCGTTTGGTAGAAATTAAAACTCAGTTTTTAATCTAAGTTAAAGTCGATAATTACTTTTAACCACATATATTATGGAATTTATAATTTCTCAACCACTTATTTCATCAATTTTTATCAAAATTTACTAAAAAATTGATTTTAATTTCCACAAAAAAGGGACTTATTGTACTACTAACGAGTCTAAGAACGATTTGTTGTACCGATGTGAAGTGCCATCCTAGTTAAACTCCCTAAGCCATTTCTAGACCCAAAATCTACATCGAAGGCAAGACCATTCCACGCACGAGTTCCATTTACCGAAACCCAATAAAGCAAATAAAACAAGTAATCCAGACTGGAAAACAATGATTTTTTACTTACGAAAATTGCTCATATAAATTCGCGAAATTATGTGAGCTAACGACCAAAATTTTCCTCTCTCCGCCTTGAAAAACAAGGTAAGAGAGCAATTGCCAAGCCAAAACTCTCCAATCCATAAATAACATTTCTTGAACTCTACTTTCAATTGCTTTTTCTGATTTCTTCCTCTACTAACAAGACCAAATTCATTTGAAATGATAGGTACCCTGATTGGTTTTTAGATCAGAAACTTTGCTGACCGCGGGCAGTCTTGAAATCAAAAGAAAATGACTCCGGGCAGTCCCATGCCACAGTTTTTGCTCTTCGGCAAAGTACCTCGAGAAAACACACAATTCTGCCTGCATTTTCCCTTTATTCTCTTCAAAATTCGATGCTTTTGCCCTGTATTCAAAACGAGGTTTTAAGGAGAGAACACTTTCTTTTTCCCTTAAAACAAAAGTCATATTTCTATATTTTGTTACTGGTGAATTGGTACTCACATTCTACATTGTCCTGTTTCTACATTCAGAATCTATTAGTCTTGTTTCTTTTTCAAAGAACAAAATTTCCAACTGGGCTTTTGTGGATTTGACTTGTTCGTAAAAACCCAGAAATCAGAATAACAAGAAACTTTAATTTTCTTCCATCCCCTTGTGTCTTCTCTTCATTACCTGAAATACCCAGAAGGTATTTTCCTACCTTTTTTTCCTACTACAGAGAGAGATCAAGAAATTTATGGGTTGTTGTTCGTACATGAATTAGTGAAACAATGAGAAATGAGAGCTCCAAGAGAAGTAAGGTCGGTAAAAAAAAATGAAAGTGCATTAATGAATTTTCCTGCTTTCAAGATTTCTGATTTTTGGTGTTTATTGATGAAGCTTTTTTGGCCTAAAACACTGGTGAAGAAATGGTTCAACGTCAAGAGCAAATCCCAGGACTTCCATGCTGATGACATAATTTTTGGAAGTAATTAATGTTATCTCATTCATCTCTTTAAATAAAAAAAAAAAAAACTGAATCTTTTGCTTCTGCATTAATTATTATGATTTAGAATGAGATAGAGATTAAGCAATTATTGTTGCCTTTTTGACTTAATCTGGATCAACTTTTTCCTCTCTTGCACTGGAAACTGGATTATAACAGGTCCTGCCATTCTCAATGTGCTGAGATCTCTTTGTTTTTGTTATATTTTATTTTTCCCTCTGAAATTCTCAAGATTTTCATTTTTATCGGTAAGAAGTATATTATGTTTGATTATTTTGTGTTTGTCAGAAGATGGGTGTTCTGTTGTTAACAGTGTATTATACAGCCTTAGCAAGTTTAAATTTTTTCTTTTTCAGGTGTTGATGAAGAATGGAAGACCAAATTCTCTGAGAGGGAGGCATACACTATCAAGAAAAGTAGAACAGGTTATTTTTTGGACCACACAACATTATTAGCTATTATTATCAATAAAAACTTCAAAAATGAAATTTTTTTCTTGTCTTTTTTCCTGATTTTATAAATTTTTCTAATGATAGTTCCTTTTCCACTATTGCATTGACAGATAAATCGAGTAAACGGTTTTCTGATGATGCCCGACGAAGTAAGATTGACCTCGATGCCTCCCAAATTACAGATGTACAAAACTATAAGTGTGTTCTTCTAGCCTCTTGCTATTTCATTAATTCATTTTTCACAATGTAAGAGCGGGTTTTTACCACTTTTTCATAATTCTTATTGGAATAGGATCTTTGTGGCAACTTGGAACGTTGCTGGAAAATCTCCACCCAGCAATTTGAATCTTGAAGAGTGGCTACATAATTCACCTGCAGCTGATATTTATGTTCTTGGGTTTGTAAATTTGTCATTAGTTACAAATTTTAGCCTTTTTGTTGATTGTAGAGTAAAGGGATGATTAATGGAAGTCTCTTTATATTATCACTTCTAGGTTTCAAGAAATTGTTCCTTTAAATGCCGGTAATGTTCTGGGAGCAGAAGACAATGGTCCAGCTAGAAAATGGTTAGCACTTATTAGGAAAACTTTGAACAGTGTTCCAGGCAACAATGGTGGCTGTCATATGCCTTCACCAGTTCCTGATCCAATAGTTGAAATAGACGCCGACTTTGAAGGAACAAATAGAGAAAAAGCTTCCTCTTTCTTCGAATGTCGTTCATTTCAGTCATTGAGCCGTAGTATGAGAATGATGGATAGTGACATGTCAATTACACAGCCTAGTCTAGATCGTCGATTTAGTGTTTGCGATAGGGTCATGTTTGGAGATAGACGGACTGAATATGATCCCAATGTCAGATGGGATGGTTCATCTGATGATGAAAATGGGCTGTTCGATTCACCTTATATCATGCAGTACTCTCCAATTTCCTATGGTGTTTCTGGCCTGATGGAGGAAAGGGACAGACAATCCGGGCAGTCTAGGTATTGTTTGGTTGCAAGCAAGCAGATGGTTGGGATTTTTCTCACAGTATGGATAAAGAGTGATATGAGAGATTCTGTTCAAAATCTAAAGGTTTCTTGTGTTGGCAGAGGATTGATGGGTTATCTCGGAAATAAGGTATTCTTTCAACTTATTTGGAAACTGTGTAAATTGAATCCCTCCATAGCTAAACCAATGAAATCTCTTTTTAATAACTTTTCCAGGGTTCAATTTCAGTTAGCATGTCTTTGCACCAAACGAGCTTCTGCTTCATCTGTAGTCATCTAACCTCTGGAGAGAAGGATGGTGATGAGTTGAGGAGGAATTCCGATGTCATGGAAATTTTGAGGAAAACAAGGTTTCCACAAGTTCATGGAATAGGGGATGAGACCTCCCCCCAAACAATCCTTGAACATGAGTAAGTTCCTCATCCTTAACTCGTCATGACCATTCAATATTTTCTTTGGCTTTCGTTTGTGCTATGCCAGTGTGTTTCACATTTTTGCAATATGAGGAAGTGCCCTTTCTATAGAAACATTAATTTATATGGTGAAATCTAGAATAATGAGGTTCAAAGTCTAAATCATCTTTGTGTTTTCTAGTCGAATTATATGGCTTGGGGATTTGAATTATCGAATAGCCCTCTCATATCGATGTGCAAAAGCTCTTGTCGAGATGCATAACTGGAGAGCTTTGTTAGAAAATGACCAGGCAAGTAAATGGAATTCCCTTAAAAGAGCTTCAATTTTATTGTCATATTATGTGGACTTTGACAAGTATATGGATTGCTCTATTTACACCATTGGTCATTTTATCAACAGCTTCGGATAGAGCAAAGACAGGGGCGTGTGTTTGCCGGATGGAATGAAGGAAGAATATACTTCCCACCGACTTACAAGTATTCAAATAATTCCAACAGATATGCTGGGGAGAATATGCACCCCAAAGAGAAACGTAGAACACCTGCATGGTAATACTTCTTTTTAGAAGAAATATAGGCAAGCAAATATGTCTACATATGGTGAATTCTATAGATAAATAAAGGAATTTAGGCCAGACTACCTATATTACATGTATCTACAAACAGACTTCGAGCAAATAATTCCAACAGATATGCTGGGGAGAATATGCACCCCAAAGAGAAACGTAGAACACCTGCATGGTAATACTTCTTTTTAGAAGAACTGCTAGCAAGCATAATATGTCTACATATGGTGACTTCTATAGATAAATAAAGGAATTTAGGCCAGGCTGCCTATATTACATGTATCTACAAACAGCCTTCGAGACAGCCAATTATGAACATGCACTTATTATCTTAAGTGGATCTTTTGGATACACTACTAATACTGTGTTTTCATGGATAAAGGTGTGATAGAATATTATGGCATGGTCAAGGCCTCCGTCAACTATCGTACGTCAGAGGAGAGTCTAGATTCTCAGATCATAGACCAGTTTATGCTATATTTTCGGCAGAAGTTGAGTCTATTAATCGTAGCCGATTCAAGAGAAGTACGAGTTATTCCAGCTCTAGGATTGAGGTTGAAGAGATACTGCCTTGCTCCCATGGATATGGTGAACTAAATTTCTACTGAAGAATGCATCCAAATTTAAGTACTTGAAAGTCAGACATTATCAACAAATATTAGAAAAGAGACTGCTAAGCAAGTAAGTTTTCTTAAACGAATGCACAACTCAACTTGCATATGTTTCTTGAACTTTCTTTATCTGTACACACACACACAAAAACTAGATGTTTACAGTTTTTACTTACTGATTGATGCATGTTTTATACAGATAGGACATCGCGATAATCATCGCCGTTAACATCTTTGTCTTTGGTTCGATCAGAATTATCCTTCAACAATTCAGGTGATTTACAATTTCTATTTGTCTCAAAATTTCTCCATTTTTTCTCCCTAGAGTTCCAAAGTGATTGATATCTTTGTCATTTGCAATGTTTTCTGCATTTTGCTGTCAACCTGAGAATTTGATGCCTACTGAATACATTCAACAATTAACTTTTGCAATTTATTCTCTTCTCTTAACAAAAATCTCGGTGAAAATCTTTACTCATCATATCTTGTTTAATAATGGTTCTATATTTCCAGACGAGCCACGAACACGATGCCTTATCTGTGACAAAGACGTTAATTTTTTTATTTGATGGAAGGTAAGTATTGGCATCATCATTTCTCCCGTTTCCTGACAATCCTCCATTTTCTAATTCTTGTCAGGTAAGAAACTTCACAAATAGTTGCTAACAGCACTGCCCTTCCACTCAGTTCTTTCGTCAGCAACTTTTCACCATGTACATTGTAAATTTGGCATCAAGAACAAGAGTTTTAAGATCAAACTGAATAATTAGGTAAGAAATGATAATTCTCCTTTTTCTATCACACCCATTTTAACTACCGAAACACGAATAAAAATAATTCCCTTCATGTTTTTTTCAGGATGCTTCTGTAGTGATAGAAAACAAATGACTTGGTCGAATATACTCGAGGATTTCAGAGGACCCTGTAAAAAGTCGAAAAATACTTTTTACTGATTACGATATTCTGTCATGTTCCCATTACGACAGGGAAGAGCAGGGACATGGGCGGATAGGCGTTTCAAGTTGCTAGTGAAGAAAGGAAAAGTTAAAAAACATACAATGATACTAAGATTCCAGTCCTGTAGCAATCAATGAATAAATACTGAAAAGTTGAGCATTTTACTGAAAAGATAAAGGCATTTCTTTGATGGTCACTGCTGTTTTATTCTTCTTTTTATGTTAAGTGTGTAAATTCTGCAAGCTTTGGCAGTGTCTATTGCAGCTGTTTGCTTATAGCTAGGTTTCCCTTAATGGAAGGGATACACATACACACACAATTGGAAGTGTGGAACTTGAAAAAATATGAAATGTAAGTTTCAACTACTATGTCTAGTAAAGTGTGAATTAGACGGTACTCGACAATATTATAAAAAGGAATAAGGAAAAAGAAATTAAGATTTCATTAATCATAGTGTCTCATATGCTCGTATTATCTTGTATTAGCATGTTTGAACGTTGTTTACAAATAGTTTAAATTATAAATAGATAGAATTTGAGTAATGGATAAGTATGTGGTACCTGTGAATTTCACGAAATATGAAAAAATAATAATAATAAATTTGATTGATTAATCGTCAATGGACAGCAGCAAACACATGGGATATGAACGTAAAGAATTAAAACGGAGTGTTTTCTCTACTTTCACACATGGGATCTGCGAATCTTTTTATATGTAGATCGATTCTCGAATATAGTTTTTAATGTAAGTTTCATAATTGAATGATAATATGAGAATAATAATTCAGTTTAGCATTGTTACACGTTTTGTTATTTTGATACTATAATAAACTGTCTTGTTCAAAATTTGAGTGTTTTGTGATCGACACGGAACAAACTTGTGTATATGGAAAAGAAAATGCAGAACTAGGAATAGAGTGATGTGGTGCATTTGTGACAGAAATCTAAGGAATACTTAGAGTGAATTGGGTGGCAATGAATTTGAAACACACAAAACAAAAATAATCAGCTTTGTTTTATAAACAGATGGCCAAATTGTTTGGATGTTACCAAATTCCATGTTTTGGGAGAATGAGAATCTGACAAAGCCTGTTTGGATGTGACATTTGGAATTTTCACTTTTTTCTCTACGCCATTTTTTTAAACATCGGAAATTGTGCATTTTTATGCTTCTCTTTTGCCTTTAAACTAGTGTAAAAATCAATGTATTAAAAACTTCTTGGAGTCAAATGAGTAGTAAGAAAATTAATCAAATATCACTTGTACCAACAAGCAACAAGGATTATATCATGTTGTTTAAAATCCTAGTTATACAAACTCTCATCCTATCCGCCAACCTTCTCAAGGCAAACTCATGTTTTACCGAAAAACACGAGGTCTCTTTTTTCAACGGATTCCCTCAAGGTTCCAGTTCAATGAAGATGCATTGTGCATCTGGAAATGACGATATGGGATATCGTACACTAAAAGTAAACCAAGTTTTTAATTGGAGTTTTTTGTGATAATTTATTTGTCCCAAATACATTGTTTTTCTGTCACCTTTGGTGGGATTCAAAGAATAGAGCTTCGATGTTTACGATACCAAATGGCATGTTGATTGTCCAGGTCGTGTCCATCTTTGGGTAGCAAAGAGCGATAACATCTATTTTAAGGCGCGTTCTAAAAAATTGGAAAAGCAGTATGATTGGCAGTAAGAATTATGTCGTGAATTCCTACGAATAAGCAAGTATATAAATTCTATCGTTATTTACTTGAGTAAAAAAAAAAAAGAGGCGTAAGTAAATTAATTTTTAAAATGCAGAATTCGATTTTTAATTGTTTCAAACTTCCTAGTTTTTACCGGATCTATTTGGGCTTCATTTTTGAAAAAAATACATTTTTTATTTCTTATTTTCAACCACATTTTTCAATAAAATAATATTACACATAAATCAAAAATATTTTCTTATATTTTAATCACTCATTCTCCGAAAAATTCAATATTCCAAAATACATGTTTCTATAAAATCTATTTTTAATGGAGCTCAACCAGGTTTTGTTCTCTCTTTTTCTCATCAATAAAATGTTCAAGATTATCTAAGTTTTGCAAGTGGGAGTTCAAGATAGTTAATCACAAATTTTTGTTTCAAAGTAGATAATTTGTTTGGATATTTTTGGATTGGTACGGTTTACTTGAGTGAGATGAAAAATTGCTCCTAAAGAAGTGAATTGATTTTATTCTAAGGCCATGTTTGATAGCATTATATTTTCCATGAAAAATGGAATTCAAATTCCAACTTCAAATTTTTTGTTGTTTGATAACATATTTTTTCCATGAAATTTGGTTTTCTTGGTTTTTTTGGAAATTGGTATTTTCTTGGTTTTCAAGAAAAACCAATATGGTTGGAATTGGTTTTCTAGGCTACTGTTTACTTTTTTTTTTAATTAATTTTTTTGGCAATTGAAACAAATTATATCCCGAATTGTAAAAAAATATTTTCCTTTAAATGACAATTTCCAAGTAAAACAAAGTCAAATGAATATCAAAAGATATATGATTTTCTTTGCTCTTTTTTTTTTTTTTTTGGCAATGGAAACAAATTTTATTCCCAATACCAATTAAAACTATCCCTTTAATCGACAATTTTCATGTAAAACAAAGTCAAATGAACACCAAAAAATATTTTTATTTCAGTATTTTTCACGTGAAAAATTATACTAATCAAACACAATAATTTACAATTTTCAGTAAAATAATTTCTAAGCAATTCAATTAACTAGAATTCCTTTTTTTTTTTTTCACCCAAATTTCATCTTTACAATCAAACGGAAGATTTTTCCTACATCTGGATATAATTTATAAATAAATTGAGCTCAAATCCAAACATTTCTGTCAATCATGCATTTATAACTACTACTTATTATCATTCATATAATTTGTGGTGACCCACTGCTATTACTATTTGACATTTAAATTGGGTTTTGAGGGGCATTGAAAGCAAATTTTCCATTAGGATTGAATTGGATATAAATTTATTTAAGAGAAAATTTTCTTTATATATAGATTTTACACTTTATTATTTTTCATTTGGATTAATTTGAAATAAATCACAAAGAGGTCATAAATTAGTCCCCCCACACACAAGTATGTTTAAAGCAAGTTTCGACTAAGCCTTTGCCTTGTGTGATATAATTCATTGTAAAGGAAAAAGAGTTATTCTAAAACCCATTGCATTGTGAAACGGATCGTTTGATAAGACTAATAGTCGAGAACAAGAGTTACAAATATTATCTCGAGCGTGGTGAGCTTGTTCTTTAAGCGACATTAAACTTTTTATTGAAAGTTCACAAGAACTTATTGGGGAAATGTTTTTAAGTTAACAAGGCCATATGCAATAGCAAAACGAACTTGGAAAACCGGGTGAGCTTCTACATTCTGCCTTTACGACAGGACCGTGGCGCGCTTGACACTCGATCCAGCAGGCTTGATCAACTTTGCTTCTATCGCAAAAGGTTTGCACCCAAGGAAGACCTTCAGAACAATCGTCTGCATCAACCGTGGGGATCATTTTCTCCACTACACAAATTGAACAACAAAATTCCATTAGGCATAAAGAAGTTCAAATTAATCATTTATATTGACTGCCATTCTCTAATTTTATCCGATCAAGCGTACTAAACATGTTATTAGAGTATAGAAATGTCGCTTCTCATCCAATCTTTGAACCGTAGCAGGGATGGATCCAGGAATGGATCCAAGACCGAGCTATAAAATTTCAAACTGGACTACTACATGGAAAAAAAAAAAAAATGAATTTACCGTAGGAAAGCTATAAGAAAGATCAGAAGTCACCTGATATAAGGATGGTACAGCACAGGAAAGCTACAAGTATGTTTGAAACTGCCATTTTTCTTTGAATTTCTTTTAGGATTGAAGTTTATATGTGAGAATCTTACTTGCACAAGTCATCTTTTATAGGAGAAGGAAAATATAGATAAGTATTACGGATTATAACACATTAATTTAGTGGATGTATAAAGAGATTAATGAAATCTCTTCAAGTTTACGTAACTATATATATGATTTAGAAAAATTTGGGTTGAGCTCGCCAACATTTCATATGGTGTGGTTTTAGGTCCCCAAATCTTCAAAAGTGAGGTTCTGAATCCTCGACCTCAGTATATTTAGGAATTTGAGAATTCGTGTGAGCTAAACCATCAGTATAGGCACTTGACTTTCAGTTGAATTCAAGAGAAATGTTAAATTATTTTAAGTTTTACCCTCTAGCTTTAAGTTATATGTAAGTCACATGAGCTTTTTTGATCTAAACTGATGGTTTCGTGTGGTGGGAATTCAAAAATTTTTAGATTTAAATAAGTTGGAGATTCAGATTCTCACTTTTGAAAGTTGAGGACCATAGCCACTTCACGTAAAAGGTTATGGATCCTAGTCCTAATTTTTCTTTATGAATTAAAGGATAAATATCATTATTAAATTGGATGAAACAAGTATTAATGCTTCTAAAAGGTTGTACAAAGTCAACACTGAGTGGGACCCAAAGCTTACAAGAAAAATAAGAGCATTTGCAATGGACATGTTAATACAACTGTTAGTATCGTCGAATTAATCTCTCAAATGGATATATTAATGTGTTAGCTAAGAATATTTATTTTGTCAGAAGTTAACTAAGTCGCTATTTGCATTGAACAGTTTAGCTAACACACATGACATTTTATTATTTTTTTTACCTTTTTTTTTCCTTCTTCCAATCTCATAAATAATCGTTATCTCATTTATCACACGCGCTATAATTCTAATTTTACATGTCAACTTTTAATTAATCCACGTTAACTGACTTAAACACCATTAAGATACTAGATATAGATTTTCTAAAGTTTGTTTTCCTCCAAATTTATTTTCAACTCCATATTGTCTCAATTAAATTATTTTGTATGCGGATCCATATCGATTTCTTACTTTTTAACAATTCATTTCCAAAAATATCACTTTTCACAAAAATCTATTATGAAAAAATCACAATCAAATTCAAACGGTCCTATAAATTTATCTACCCCAACAATGGTCGGCGATTCCTCCATAAATTCTAGACAACTTCAAGTGTCTACTCTTTCCATCGCTTGTGCGTGTGTCTGTGTAAGTTTCTTTTTAACAGTAAACTAATTCTAAATATAATGATTTTTTTTTGTAAATGGTGTGTGCCCTTTTGTAAATGGGAAGAGAATAATTTGAACCAAAAGGAAAAATTCATTTTCTATCTATGATTTCTTTCCATGTTATATGCCAATGTCTTGTGATTGATTTTTTAGAGCATCTCTAACACATTAATTTCTAGTTGCATTTTGCATTAGACAGTCATTTAAAAATAAATCCAAACATTTTTATTACAAGAGAAATATGTATTCGTTTCCTTTATAAAGCTTACAGTTCTTACGATGGATTCCAGTCCACAAAAAGGGCAAAAGACAACACAAGAAGATCAGAATAACTTTAGGACCATGATCCCTACTAGCATAAGCAGAAGAGATGACGATGAAACAATAGGTGGATTTGAAGCTGAGTCGGGATTGAGAACTGGTCTGATCCCCGGATTTTCTGTTGGAGCTAATGAAACTTCCGGTGGAGCTGCCGGTATAATATCAAGTGGTGTTTCAGCTGGTGAAGGTGCCACCGCTGCTGCAGCCGCTTTGGAAGCTGAGCAAAGAAAATGAAAACATGGAGTTAGAAGTACAACGTTGTGAGGATACGTGAGTATAACATCAAATAATCCGATTTTGAGAATATTACCTTTTGGACTATGAGCACGAGGAGCATGAGAAACAGGTGCTTCAGTTGGCGTAAATAAGGCAGGACCTATGGTTGTTTGATTAAAAAACAAAAAATTACCAAGATTACATGTAAAAACAATTTAGGAAAACTAAAACAGCAAGCCTTGACGTGATATGCAGTAATGTCTGGACAAAATTTTTTAGCACTTCTTTCAGTTGAGTATGGAATATTAGAGTTAACCTGAAGGAGGTAAGGCAACGCCGGTGGCTGCAAAATATAAGAAAAATGAATTAATATTAGCAGTGGGATTCGCCTATAATAAAAATGAACCACATTTGATAAGCATTATTGGACTAAACTGGAAACATTCCAGTTCTATTTAGTTCACCCTACCAAACACGCTAGGATTTCATTGGAAAAGATAATGAGAGCAAAGTGTTGGCGACCGAACTTTACCCTTGCACTGTAATGGCACGGAACTTTTACACATTCTGGGGAGCGAAATGGCCAAAGGCCTACTGATGAATGGTATTGAGACTGGAACATTCCCAGTTACAATTAGGCATGTACAATCCATGCTATCACTCATGAGATTTTTCAGTGAATCGCAGCATTCTGCTGTTGGTGAAGATCCAGTGCCACTGCTTCCAGTCAAGTAACTAAAGCATGGAGTAAAGCTGCTTATCATTGAACTTGAACATGGTGTGTTAATTTGCCCATTTACTCTAAAATCTGAAAGTATTAACAGAGATAATATAAACACTACATTTAGACATGAATATGCCATTAAATTTTCCATGGATTTTGGTTCCTGGAAAAAAAAAATGGGGATAAAGCAAAAGCTTGTAAGTTGAAGAACTGATCGTCAAAATTTCAGATGTGGAGTATATGTACGGTAAGTTAGTGGTTTGCTAAATTTGAAAGAAAAACTGGTAGATTTGAGGTGGGTTTTTGGAGATCAACTACTTTAACCAACATTTTATTGAAGGGATTTGTGGTTTGTTATCTTCTGTTTTGACTTGAAAAGAATGATTTTCATGTTAGGAAGGAATAGTTATACTGGTTTTTTGGGTGGTTGTTACTTGATGAAACCTTAAGAGAACATAAAAATGGGTAAAATTGCAACGGCATCACTAGCTTATTAAATGTGTGTAAAACTGAAACCATTTTTTCTTGGTAGTTGGCCTCCTACCTCCGCTGACACCTTCAATCTACACACTTCTTTAACTATAATCAATCCCAAACTGCCATCCTAGGCAAGGCGGGGGAAGTGTTGGAGGAGAAGATCTGGGCAACCCAGTTGGGAATTAAGACTGATATTTCGATTTGTCTATATAATCTTTGTTCAAGATCAGCTCAAGGTTTATGGACAAGAGAAAAAATTCAACTATAATAAATTATTATAATCAAATTGAATTTCTGACTAAAACCCTCATATATTGTAGGAATCATATTTTCCAAGCTTTAATCACACCTAACAATCTTTATCTTTGTTCAAACCACAAATAGAAACATTAAAGCTAGGATTTCAGACTTACAATTGAGAAACTATAAACCAAATTTCAAAAGTTGGCCAACCAAACAAACCTATTTGTTTGTGTTTGTCTTCCACCCACACCCACCTCAACCCAAATGACTTATTTAATCCCTAGACCTGTTTTCCCTCTTCACTCAAGTTCAAATTCTCAAGAGATCAAGCAAATTTTTTCCATTCTGAAATTATATATTTCTTGTGCTTGACATATTTTTAAGTAAATGTCTTCCACAGTACGTAAAATATATCTAGTCATTGTTCTTGTAGTCACGCTTTGGATTGGTACCAAAGCTCAATCGGGCTGCACTAGGGCTCTTGTGGGCTTATCCCCGTGTCTCAACTATGTTAGTGGAAATTCATCGACTCCATCCTCGTCATGTTGCTCACAGCTTTCAAGTGTAGTTCAGTCGCAGCCGCAATGTCTATGCTCGTTGTTGAATGGAGGTGCTTCCTCATTAGGCATCACAATAAATCAAACTCTGGCCCTTGCATTACCCAATGTTTGCAATGTACAAACACCTCCACTTAGCCGGTGCAATGGTAATAATTTTACAATATGAAATTTTTTTCATACTCTATATAGTCTTATAGCATAACTAGTTTAGAATCTTTCCTTCTATGACTATTTGTAACCATATAATTAGGGTTTTTCTAGTAATTTTAGCTAGAATAGCTATAGAAGTTGCAGTTTTTCTTTCCAACTAACACATCGTATTCGACTGACTTCGATTTGCTTGTAAATACAGACGCAAATGGAGGAACAACTGTGGCTACCCCAGCTAGTTCTCCTGCCGAACCTCCAGAAGATTACTCTGATGAAGTGCCTGATTCAGATATTCCATCAGGTAACAATAAAAATTAATTCAAATACAAATCTCTCAGAGTCAAGTTTTCAGAAATTAATATAAAATCCCACTAGAGTAACCTCTTCAGTGAATCAAAAGATTTTTTTGCTCCAATAAAAACAACTTAGCAATTAAATGATTGTACAACAGCGAGCCTCAAAGTTGTTCCTAAAATTTATTGTCAAAAATCATTTCTCTGAGAGCGCGTTTGATACACACTAGTGGACTAGACTTGACAAGAGAATATAATGAACCAGATTTTAATTTCTATTAAGAACTGGAATTTATATAAATGCAGGAACAGGGTCGAAAACATATCCCAAAACTGACGGTTCATTTGTTGGAGGAAGCAACGTAAAAACGCCATTCAATTTTGTTGGCGTCCTTCTTTTCGTTACATCGTGTGCTTTGTCTGCCGCGAGATTTTGAAATTTTACAGCAGTTAACGCGGTTAAATTTATGCAACTTTTCTACTTGGAGAAAAGGCATAGTACTGATGTCATGAATATTTTATTCTTCTTTCTATACTCTCAAGTATGAACACTGTACCAGCTATAATCAATGTGGCGTCTTCGATAGGAGTCCAGGCTTTAGGAAATTCTTCTGTACTGTACCTTACGAGATTGTTTACGGAACACTGTCTATGTCATTATTTTAGCATTATTTGATCTCTTTGACGTCCTTCTTAACACGGCTTATGCAATATAAAAAAGTGTTGAATCTGATCTTGTAAATTCAGTCTCATTCTTAGATAGAGAACTCTGATTCAAGTTGCTTGATCAATAGCGCGCTAAGCATTGCATCTGGACATGAATAAGCCTCAAAATATTTTGAGTGAATTACCAAAATGGTCACTGAACTTTATAAAAGGTTTTTACGGGGTCATTGAACTTTAAAAATCATCCAATTTATCACTGAACTTTGCAAAATGTTTCCACAAGGTTACTGAACTTTAAAAATCACCTAATTCATTACTGAACTTTGCAAAATGTCTTCCAAAGGTCACTAAATTTAGTGATCCATGGGAAACATTTTGTAGAGTTCAATGACATCGTGGAAATCTTTTGCAGAGTTTAATGATATCGTGGAAACATTTTGAAAGTCCAGTTATGAATGAAGTGATCTTTAAAGTTCAATGATTCCGTGGAAACATTCTGCAAAGTTCAGTGATGAATTAGATGATTTTTAAAGTTCAGTGACCTCGTAAAAACTTTTTGCAAAGTTCAATGACCATTTGGGTAATTCATTCCAGATATTTCCCTTAATTTTCCATTAAAATTTCCAATATAAACAAAACCGAAAAAATTGTTACATGATCAGAGAAGGCTTGAAATGAAGAAGACAATTTATATAATAGTGAATGTATAGAAAGATTCATGTTACAAAGTAATCGTCTTCCTTTAACTGGGGTGGGATAAAGTTTTGTGTTGACCGTCAATGTAGAAGCCCCAAAAAAATAAAATAATAAATAAATAAATAAATTAGGCTCATATAATTTTTTTATATGATGATCTAGCACTATGAGTCTAGCCTATAGACTCGCTTTATGCTCGACATACATAAAAAATGAAAGCCAATACTAATTTAATATGCCTTAAATAAATATTTCTAAGCCAAATTTGCTCACACGTTATTTTCGAAGGGACCGAATTATAAATTTTAAAAATGAGAAATGAAAGAAAATTTGTAAATTTCTATTTGAGAATTAATGTTGATATTAAATAAATTATAAGGACCAAGAATAATATGTGTGTGTGTATCAAAACAATTTAAAATATTATAAGCTATAAAAGACACGAAACATTTTCATTAATTGGTGAATTATTAACACATTTAAACCCCCAAATATACACACACGTATATACTAAAAACTTTTAAAAAATGCCAAAGGTTATGGAAATGCTAATAACTTTGCATTAAATCGTCACATTAAATACATTGAAATAAACCATAAAAACCTTCATTTAATCATTACTAATTTGTGAATAATTACCAAAGGTTTCTTCAAATTTCATAGGATTAACTTTTCATTTTCTCCAAAGTAAGGGAAAGAAAAGATAGGCAAACTTTTTTAAAAGCATTAGTTGCAGTCAGAAAACAATATTCACGCCAAACTTCATTGATTTAAAAGCGTCAAACTAAAGTAGGTAGAGATATAAGTTGTTATTTTGTTTTCAAATTATGATTTTTCGTTAAAAGTATAAATGAATTGGTACCTTCGGGTATGATGCTTCGGTACTACTATGGTTTGAACAATCATTCTCCAACTCTAGGTGTTATGATAATTTTATAGAATTTTGCTTTTGTCGAAAATTCATCAACGTGCGATGATATGAATCTATTGTTCGAATTTTCTAATTTGATAACGAAATGCACCGATAATATCTATTGAATTTTGAACTCATTGGTTAATTCCCTTCCTACATGTTGATTTGATTTGTTTGGGGTATAGATGATAGTAGATGAAGATGCAACATACTATGGACAAGTGGGTGACTTAATGTTATTATTTGATTATGAACCGTCTACAAATTTTTTTTAAATAAATAGATTTCTGTGAACATCATTTGGGAGATTATTCTGAGAAGATTTTTTATGAATTAGTCATGTTTAAAAGTAGTTACATTTTATAGAAATTAATGTACAAGTTACAGTTTGTCACAAAAATGTGAGTGGTAAGATTTAGTGTTGCTATTTTTTTTAAAAAATTTCAGTTTCTGTCATTGACTTCAAAAATTCGTAATTCAATCGCTACTTGAAATTTTTGGACAAAACTATTGGGGTTTGATAGCCTCATGGGTTAATTACTGAATAAACTTGAAATCATGTATATTCGATGTTTGTAGAATTTTATATGTCACTTTAATTAATCCACATTGGTTTATCTTCCAAATAGAGTCGCTATGGGGTTTTGGAAAATATTTTAGTACCTTAATTGTTGCCGATGGAAGCCGATATTTGAATATGTTATATTATAAGAAGTTCCCTACTTTGCCTTAAATTTTCGTGCAGTTTCAAGATTGATAACTATGTAAACGAGTTTATTTTGATGCTTATCGTGCAAAAATGGATAACATATTATTTTCTTACCGCCTAAAGTGGTTCATGCATGGAAAACTTTCAAACCTTTTATTTATTTGGTAAATATATACTTGTCATTGTTCGCGTAATAAAGTAGACAAATGCATGGATTTGCTTGATACTTTCTTTCTTTTATAAATTCTGTTGGAATTATGTTAATATTATGTTATTATCCCAAAGAAGTTTTCTCATGAGAAATTCATTGGTAGTTTTTGTTAATGTAAATTGTATGTCAGAAAAAAATAATTCGTAAGTATTTTTTTTAATTTAATTTTTACTTTTTTTTTTTGCTAAAAGCACAGTTATTTAAATAAATTTCCAAGCCTAAAGTTAAGGTACAATTGTTGTGGTGACATTTCTGTCAATGCGGGTTTGAGTATTATAGTCAACTTATTGTTGTGTTCTTGCTCTAGTCAAGTTTGGGACTATCTAAAGCAAGAGGATAAAAAAGGAGGAAGGGATGAGATACAAAGATTATTAATGTCAAAAGGGGTTAGGCTCAGGCCTGCCCATTTGACACCTCTACTTAGACTATTTAGGAGTTTAGCACTAAGCTTCTATAAACCTAAAGAAAAAATCATATACACTTCGAGTAGAATATTTTAGAGGGTATGGTTATACAAAAATTAACATAATAGTTTTGATTGTAGACAATCCAATTGTATAGGATCTTCAATAGACGTAATAATAAATCAATTAGAGTAACAAAAAATGATTTCTGTAACCGACTCTAAATTTTTAAGAAATATTGCTTAATTAGTTCAAAATTTTCCCTTGACTTATATATTAATTTGCAAGAAAAGTGTGATTGAAACCAATCTATCATTACCTCAAATGGCCACTATTTTTACAGGGATACTATTTGTCATCTCCAGTATTTGATTATGTAGGTTACAAAGATCACAGAGATTGTGCTATTTTTAATTATACACATGCCTTTCTGGATTAAGTACTATGTTTCAATCAATAGTCTAGTTGATTAGAAGTTGGCTAACCAAATGGACCTGTTTGTTTCTGCCATTTTCTTCTTCTACTAAATGCCTCTTATTTAAACACCAAATCTTATTGTCCCTGCTCATACAACTTCAAACCCTCATCAGCACATAAAATCCAATTCCCACCAAAAATTCCAAGAAAATGGCTTCCAAGATGACCAAAATTATTCTAGTTCCTGTTTTTGTAGTCGTGTTTTTGGATGGAATTACAGCTCAATCAGGCTGTTCTAAGACACTGGTGGGCTTGTACCCGTGTCTTAACTATGTTAATGGCAATTCATTGACCCCATCTACATCGTGTTGCTTACAGCTTTCGAGTGTAGTTAAGTCACAGCCGCAGTGTCTTTGTCTGTTGCTTAATGGTGATGCCTCCTCTTATGGTGTCAATATAAATCAAACTCTCGCATTGGCTTTACCTGGTGCTTGCAGCGTGGAAACTCCTCCTGTTAGTCGGTGCAAGGGTAAGACAAATTATCGAACTTGTTCTGTCTCATAATAACATGGAAAATACTGAATTTTTTTACATCTTGAACATTCTGAACTTTTAAGGACTCGTGTATTTTTAACTTCGATATACTGTGCAAATACAGAAGCAAATGGACCCTCCACCCCAGAAGGTTCTCCGGCTGATTCCTCCAAAACACCAGAGAATCCGACCAAGCCATCAGTCATTCCATCAGGTATTGGTTAGTTCCACAGAATCGAGACAAATTTAATATTCGTTGCACATATTAGTTACATGGACATGAGCTTAATTGTCGAACCTTTTTATCTGCAGGGTCTAGAGTTGTTCCCTCAACAGATGGAACCTCTAATGGTGGAAGAAATCTCAAAGCACCATTTAGTCTGGCGGGCTTCTTAATCTTAGCCGCGTCCTGTGCTTTTTCTGCCACTGGATTTTGAGATTCAGCAGCATCAGATGGCTGTTATCCTGTCAAATTATTTTTCCATCGCAAATTCTTGGGTGTTATACATTGTACTAGTGTTAGTTCGTCATCGATATCATTATATGTTGTCCTAGTGAATACTTCATTCGGTGTAACAAAGTTTTATAATTGCTTATTCTGTATGTTTCACATATTAAGGATATGTTTGTTCCCATCCATTGACCTATTTTTCCTCAATTTTTGTCCAATTGTCCTTAGCAGTACTCAACATGCCTTTGGGTAACCAGAATTATTGAAACCATACTTGAAATTTCCAGAGCATAAAGCTAAGGTGAAAGTAATCATAATCTTTGCTAGAGTTTTCCAAAGGATTTAAACTTTACAAGGATGAGGTACGTACAAGGTATTCAACTCAAAGTGGAAGTCACTGCAATAGGAAAAATGATCTATTATGTGTACTATTGTGAACTCTCGAGAGAGTTGATGAGGATGCAATGCAAGTAGTGGTGTTTTGTTCTGCATCAAGAAAGGCGCTTTAACTATAAGTGGAATGAAAAATGCTACTCAACCACATTGTTTGACACAAAGGTTAACATACCTCTCACAGCCGAGGTGTGGATCCTGTGCGAATAAAATAATGCCGAACTCCCATGTGTGTGTGATGTGTCAACCCTTGTGTCAGCCAATGTGGTCATGTAGCACGGCCCAAGTGGAATAACCATCATTCGACTGCTCTTATCCTTCCTTATCAGGGATGGAGGGCTTCGCTGAAGCCTGATTGTTAAAAGCTTGGACCTTGGGGAGATCTAGAGTTGATAAGAATCTTTTAACTATTTCTTAAAAAATCCTTTAAAAAATTAAAATCACAAAAAAAATTTAAAATGGGCCCAATTAACCCAGGTTTGGTGGGGGATTAAAATCAAATTTTAGTAAATTTTGATAAATTTGATGAAGCGTGTGGTTGAAAAGTTGTCATATCCATGAAATATGTAACTAAAATTGATTGTTGACTTTGAATTAGGTCTGTGAGCCGATCTACTCCTAGCCAATTTCTACCAAGCTAGTCTAGGATCATAAGGCAAGTGACTCGGCTCAATCATTTTGACACCTCCAAGTGCAAGTATAAAGATAATTGTCTAGTTTTAAATAGCCTCAGGAAAATAAAATAAAGGAATTACATCTTACCTACTTGTTGAGGGATAATCTCACATGTATGATGAAATACAGACCATCATATAAATGTTTGAAATCCTCCTCTTAACAAGATTGACCTTTTAATATGGAACATTCAGGTCTTAATACTACCCACCACCTAGGTATTTAGAGACATTCAAATATCTCTAAATAGAATGCATAGCAATGAGATAGAAACAAAGATGATGCATAGGTTACATACTCTTAACGGTCAAAGCAAGGTGCAAAATTTTTGGAGTCAATTTATGTACATTGAGGATGTTATGTGATCAGTCAGCTACTTTCTACAAAAGTACTTAAACTTACCAACTATAATTGACATTAAAACTGAATTTGATTTTACCTATTCCTGTTAAGGACAATTATTAACTTTTCCCAGTCTAATGTTTCCACAAAAGTTGGCGAAATGAGCTGTGCTGTAGGTAGCAGCAACTAATTAAGAATAGGTAAATAAATTGATAGATAAAAGTAGGTAAATAACTTCTATTAAAGGATTTCTAGAGTGACCTGATAAACGTATATAATACCTACTATACCTCTGTATAAAAAAAATCATGGTCGAGAACACAAGTTAACAATATGATTTAGTTGAATAATACGTAAAACAAGAATTAGAAACAAGCAAAGCTAATACACACATCTTTAGTGATTCTCTCTGTATGTGAGAGCTAAATCAACTTGCACCTCGAAGTTTTCACTTTTGTTCTAGCACTTTTGGTAAGAAAATGATCCTTCTTTTAGCATTTTATTGTAATATGAATATTAGTTTTGAAGCAAGAAGATGTCGATGTCGGCTAGACAGTTGATGAGTTGGATTACCTACTTACCGTGTATATCCAACTGATGCATAACTAAACATATACTGATGCAAAACTAATTGAACAAATCTGATTACTTGAATGTGCCAGGTATACCAAAGGACTTGAGAACTATATTTATGTACCATATTTAGTTATCAGATTTCTTAATTTCATGAAAGTTGGCCAACCAAAATACCAAATGATGTTGTCTCTTCTGTTCAAATTCTCTTATAAATTCGCTATAATCTTCGACTTCCCAATTGTGGCACACAAAACTTTTCTAGTTTTAATAGTAATTTCGTCTTTTACTCGACATCCAGGCAATACCTTAAACATCACTTATGGCTGTTAAAGGAGTCGAGATTTGTCTGATCCTAGTCCTTTCGTTCATGCTTTTAGGTGGAGCCATGGCGCAGTCGAGCTCGAGCTGCACCAGCTCACTCATGACCCTCTCCTCGTGTTTAAGTTACGTTACTGGAAACTCGTCCACTCCATCATCATCCTGTTGCTCGTCTCTTGGTAACGTTGTTCAGTCACAGCCCCGGTGTCTTTGTACTTTACTAAATGGTTCTGGTTCGTCTTTTGGTTTAAATATAAACCAAACTCTTGCTCTGGCACTTCCTGGGGCATGTAGCGTTCGAACTCCTCCGGTCAGCCAGTGTAACGGTATAAATCCTCTAACCTTCTTTGTTTTTTCATTTGCAACTTTTTGAAACTCGATAACGAGCTTATAAAATGTTTTACTTAACAGCGGCCGCTAATGGACCAGCCATTTCACCTTCAACTTCGCCGATCAGCTCCCCTGCAGATGGTTCTGATGAACCAGCTAAGAGTCCTACCACGACCACCGTTCCCTCTGCTCCTCAAGGTATACATGAGATCTAAATTAAAATCACAATTACATTAACAAAGTGTTTTGAAGGTATTAATTTAAAATCAGCCAAAAATCCATCTTTGAAAACACAGATTATTTCTGAATGAACCTTGAAATATCCAAATTAGGAATTTAAGTATATATAAAGAATTTTTAGACAAAACTTAAGTAAATAAAATAAATGTGTTCCATAACATTGTTAAAAACTATATTTATTTAAACAAATGCGTCTCCTCTCTAACAGCCTAGGTTTTTAGATGAAGTGGTTTGACAAATATAAAGGTGCATTAAATTTCCTGATAATCTCTAGTGCACAACCTTAAAGAAGATTCAAAAAAATCGACGACAAAACTAAGAATGATGCTAATATCTTGATGAATCCATTGTATAGGAACAGGATCGAAGACCGGACCAAATACCAGTGGGAGCACTCCTGATGGAAATATCATCAAATCGCCAATTCATCTCGCGGCCATGGCCTTATTCGTTGCTGTGTGGGCTGCCACCGGCCGGAACTTTTAGGCTTCCTGTGGAGTTTTTATGCTTGTCACATTGTTAGTATACAGAGTTGTCACATTCTTCTCTGCCTGGTTTTTTTGTTTTGAATGCTTGTAACCTACTTATAAGTGTTTTTGTATTCACTTGTTCTCTATTGTTTTTTAGAGTTTGTATTGAAGGAAATTGATTTTACCTCTTTGTTTATGCATTACTTATATTGTCGATAACAACTTGGGCATTATCTTACAGCTGTGGCTCTATTTATATCAGTTCTATCTATTTGTAAATTGTTTGATTTTTTTAACAACTGCAACGAATTATTTTCGCCACTCTTGTTTATCGTTAAAAATAGAATAATACTATCTGCAGTCACTCACTGCGACAGTCGCCCTACGTGCCATACACATGGCATGTGGTTATTTGATACATTAATGAATAAAAAAACTACCACATTAATATATCAAATAATCACCTGTCATGTGTATGTCACGTAAGGCGACTACCGCAGTGAGCGACTGCAAATAACATTACTCTTAAAAATATAATGCAACTGTAACATCTTATATTAATTTTTAGGTTAGTCCTCCATGTGCCAAAAATATCAAACAGAGACAGCATTACTCCTATAAATAGACTAAATTATTCTCCATTATTATTATGACACAAAGACCAAGAATTGATCTCCATCCTAAGCTAATCGAGCAAAAATAAATTGGTCGCCCAATCTCGGGGTACTTTTCGCCATGGGTCGACTTATCTCTAAAAAAAGGTTGTTGGGTATGGATGTTCAAACTTGTGACTTATGTGAAATGATGATCTGACTCATGCAAACCTTAATAAAAAACTAAATTCATGAATGTTGATCGAGCGAGACATAATCTTTTTTATGAATTGTGTTGACATCTTCATAAGTAGTTCAAACTTAATTCGCGTTTCTTGACATCTTCATCATAAACACATCAAATCACTTAAATTAAAAGAAATTTAAAGACTAGTCAAACACCAATCAAATGCAAGGAAACTAGAACAATCTATAGTTTGGCTGATTTTGATTAGTTTACAATAGACTTTCCAACAAACAATCAACCATCTATTTTATTTTATCTTTAGACTTGAAAAAAACAATATTTAATAACACACGTTAATTATTAATTTGTATTTTATAGGAGTAATAGTTTGGTAGTGGTAAGAATATCACACCATTCATGCTGGATCCAGCTTCCAAAAGACCACCAAATGACAGAAGAAGTCCATTCCAAAATTCCCAATCAGGCCCAAATTCAGAAGCACGTGCAGATCACGTGACTGCGAGTTGTCCAAACAATCAAGCAGAGCATGGAATAATCCTCGCTCGTACCAATTCTATTCTATTCCGATTGTTGGGGGTAATTTCTTGTTCAATTTTCACACAGAATCAATCTTACCGAGCAATATTCCTATAATCTATAGATGTTTGTATATCTGTGCATGTATACGAAATGTGCGTGTAATACTTGAATAGTATTTGTTAGTTCTTGAATCCAAACGGAAAAACAAAGGCTCTGGGATATGGGCGTGTTATGTTTTTCCAAAATTTGTCATCTTTTTGGAGAATGTTTGAAACCCAGTTGAATTTTTGTTCTCCTCATCCTGTGTCCTTTGTTTTACAGGTATTTCTGATTTTGGAATCAGCATTGAATTTGATTTTTCCTGCGAATTTATTTCCAATCTATAAATCTTATGAATCTTTTAGTTGTTTAGTTTTGAGGTGAACCCATGCCTGGAATCATGAATTTGGTGCCCTTGTAATTTAATATTTTATATGGCAGAGTGAAATTTTCACTAGATGGGTGTTAGGGTATTTTTCTGGGGTTTTCCTGTTTTGATTAAAGATGTTGGGATGTGGGGATTTTGCATGTAGTGATGGATTTATAGTACCGGTGATGTGTTCTCACATATTGCCCCTTTTTGTTTTTGATCATTTTGATATAATTCAAATTGAGTTTCACTCTAATTTTTGTCATTTGACTAATAATTGTTGGATCAGCGACAAGTTATTTGCATAAACTCCTAGCGCCTCTAGAATTATACACTTAATGTCAATGGGAGTGCTTGTGTTGACAGTTATGATCATAATATATTTTGATTCTAGAAAATCAAATGGATGTAAATAGAGTTTTAGTTTGGGCGTAGTAATATAATATACAAGTTAAACTGAAGGAAATGATGCTGAGCAAGGATTGAACATGAATGGTGTGCTTCTGCGTGCATTATTTTGTTATTATGTGGTCTACTGAAATCAACATATTTCAAATTATTTTGTGTATCTTTAATGGATCCATATCTTTTCTTTGTTATCTATTTGGATTAGTAGTCGCTGTTATTGGATAATCAATCTATGGAGCGAATGATCCCCTTCATCTTTCTCAGTAGCAAATACTAACGTGTTCTTTTTTTCATGTTTCAAATACAAGTAGGTATTTGTAAAATGGAGTTCTAGTCTTTGTTGCACGGACTTTCCTTTCTAGAGAAAGTACCTGTGTTGTGCCAATATGAAAGAGATTAGGGATCGGATCCTTTAGATCATGAGATAATCCTTTGTATCATATTTTTTATTTTGGTATTGGATTTAAAATGATTTCTAATTTGTATCTCACATTTCTAGACTTGAAATGAAAACCAAACAAAGTATTACAATTTCAATTTAATTTGTTTAAAATTTACAATCAAACTTTATATATGTCTGTGCTTGTTAAATGTTGTATAGGAAGGATAAGTTGTTCATTCAATAAAATATTAAATTATGAAAAGGATGAGATATTATGCTTATATAGAATCTTCTGTTATTGTTGAGCTGCATTTGCACGAACCTTTATTCTGGAGTTTCTACATTGTTAACATTTAACACTGATGACCTTATATGTAAATTTTCAGCTGAATTGCCATTTATGTCCTATTGCCTTGTTTCTTAGGTTAGTTATACTTAGCCTATGTTTGGCTCTCATTTTTTCATAACTCATTTTCAACCACACATTCTCCTATTAAATAATTTTACACGTAAACTCAAAAATTTTCCTTACTTTACGAAACACTATTCTAAAATGCATTTTAGTCCAAAATTGGGGCTCAAACAAGGGTTTATTAAGGTGTTATGCTTGAAATGACTGAAATGTGTTGTTCTTGATTGGTTGATAGGATTTGTGAAACCTTATTCATTTGCAGCACATTTTTTGGTCTCCCTTATTCTATTCATGAATGCACAAGCATGTAATGACATAGTAATTAAAAGTTCAATGAGATGCATGCCTGTAACCGAAGTGCAGTGAGGTGCGTCGTTGGTGCATTATAGTGCTTAGCATAATACTTCATTAGATATTCTGGCTTTTGATTCCTTTCCAACTAAATCACTCATTTTACTTTAGGTTGTTATTTGGAGTGATATTTCTGCAGTTCAAATTGAATGCCTGATAGAATAATACAATACCTTGATCTGAAACTGCTTAGGTGCTGATTTTCTCAAAATAGTGATGAAATATGAACTTGCATTGTCAAAAATTTATAATTTCTTCAATTTCTGAATTCTGCAGAATATATTATGCACATGCCAAGATCTTTCGCTTAGAATATAACGAGTGCCTTTATGAAGCATGGGGGTGAAGGACATTAGTGCCTTGATAGGCTTTGCACAGTTAATTTCTCTCGATGTAGAGTGCATTTACCAATCATTCTTGATTGTAAGTTGTAAAATGTTAGGCATGTTATCTCCTTATGATAGAGAATTAAGTGGTATAGGTATCTATGGTGACCATAAATCACATTTCATAATGTTACACCTTGATTAAGGCTTTTATTGGCATTGTTAGAGCTGTTGTGTTTAGCGAAGTAACTGATTTTTTATTTCCATCAGACATGGCATGCTAAAACCTTTTATGTTCCGATTTGCTCAGAGTCAAAAACTGATCCTAATTTGGATGTCTGGATAAGATGACGCTCTCAGAATGCTGACATATCTCGCCTTTAGGGTACTTTTTTTTCCCTAATCAGGCTGTTGAAATGCTCTAGTTGAAGAGACTTTTATATGAACAGATCATCTCTTATATATTGATTTTTACTTATTTATTTATGTGGTGTTTTAGATAGTACGTTTGGAAGCTGTTTTCACCAACCAACAAATCACAATCGCTTAAGAAAGAAATAATCTATATTCAAGGTATTGCATGGTTATGTCTGGACTTATTGAAGGCCTTCCTGATGCTGTCGCCCTCAGGTGCCTTGCACGGGTTCCCTTCCATCTTCATCCAAAGTTAGAACTTGTTTCGCGTTCCTGGCGAGCTGCCATTCGGAGCACTGAACTCTTTAAAGCCCGTCAAGAGGTGAACTCAACTGAGGAATTTATATGTCTTTGCTCATATGACCCTGACAATCTATGGCAGCTTTATGATCCTGCGTGTGACCTTTGGATTACTCTCCCAGTTCTTCCTTCAAACATCAGGCACCTTGCCCACTTTGGGGCTGTCTTTGTTGGCGGAAAGCTTTTTGTGCTGGGTGGTGGAAGTGATGCTGTGGATCCTTTGACCGGTGACCAGGATGGAAGTTTTGCTACTGATGCGGTATGGTCATACGACCCAGTATCTCGGCAGTGGGCCCTACGCGCATCTATGATTGTGCCTCGTGCAATGTTCGCATGCTGTGTGATGGATGGGAAAATAATCGTGGCAGGTGGTTTTACTAACTGCAGGAAGTCTATCTCTAAAGCTGAAGTCTACGATCCTGACAAGGATGTCTGGGTTTCAATACCCGATCTTCACCGCACTCACAATTCTGCATGTACAGGAGTGGTTATTGGGGGTAAGGTTCATGTCTTGCACAAGGGATTGTCAACTGTGCAAGTTTTGGACAGTATTAAGCTGGGTTGGACTGTTCATGACTATGGGTGGCTTCAGGGTCCAATGGCAGTCGTTAAGGGGAAGCTATATGTAATGAGTCATGGCCAAATTTACAAGCAGGAGAGGGAATTTAGCAAGTTAGTAGTTTCAGCATCTGAGTTTCGTCGCAAGATTGGTTTCGGGATGATAGGGCTGGGAGATGATATTTATATAATTGGAGGAGTTGTAGGGCCTGACAGGATGTATTGGGATATCAAGGTGACGAATGATGTTGATGTTCTGTCGCTTGGAAATGAAAGACCGGTTTGGCATCAGGCAGCTCCTATGACACGGTGCATGGGAACTGTCCTCGGATGTACACAGCTGAAGATTTAGGTCTTCGACTCGTGGGATGGAAGGTATGCACAGTGCTTGAAATAAAGAAGAGAACCCGCCCTTTTGGTGGCCTCACTTTGCATGTATGCCATAAATTGCTGTCCTTCGTTTAGAGTTTGGATAAACCTTTTTATGGTTGTCCAATACCTTTGAAAGAGGCATCACACTGCTGTTACTTGCAGAAAACAATGTATTAGAACGAAGTAACCTTTTAATGTTCTCGTTTATTCGAGGTTCGTTTTGTTTCTGTAATTGTACCCAGAATTATTTGTTCTGTATTTGATTTTTCCGCTTTTGAGCTTTCTTTATGGAACTCATGGATGGCTATTATATTCTCTTGTGCACGGTGCTCAAAATCGTATAAGGTCATAAGATTTCATTGATGGTTTTATTGCATGTTTGAATATCAAGTTTAGTTGGTTTTGGGTTCTTTAGAAATGACTGTCTGGATAGTATTGTTAATATTACTACATTTTTCATCTTGTTCTAGACAATTCATCTTCTTTCCTTCCAATAGGATGAAATGGTTTAATCACGTTGTGTCGTTCATATTTTTTTCTTAAATTTAATCTGTTGACCTCGAAAATTGGTCCTTCCACGTGGCCAACTGAAAGCTACTCCACGACTCAAAATAGTGATGAAATATGAACTTGCATTGTCAAAAATTTATAATTTCTTCAATTTCTGAATTCTGCAGAATATATTATGCACATGCCAAGATCTTTCGCTTAGAATATAACGAGTGCCTTTATGAAGCATGGGGGTGAAGGACATTAGTGCCTTGATAGGCTTTGCACAGTTAATTTCTCTCGATGTAGAGTGCATTTACCAATCATTCTTGATTGTAAGTTGTAAAATGTTAGGCATGTTATCTCCTTATGATAGAGAATTAAGTGGTATAGGTATCTATGGTGACCATAAATCACATTTCATAATGTTACACCTTGATTAAGGCTTTTATTGGCATTGTTAGAGCTGTTGTGTTTAGCGAAGTAACTGATTTTTTATTTCCATCAGACATGGCATGCTAAAACCTTTTATGTTCCGATTTGCTCAGAGTCAAAAACTGATCCTAATTTGGATGTCTGGATAAGATGACGCTCTCAGAATGCTGACATATCTCGCCTTTAGGGTACTTTTTTTTCCCTAATCAGGCTGTTGAAATGCTCTAGTCGAAGAGACTTTTATATGAACAGATCATCTCTTATATATTGATTTTTACTTATTTATTTATGTGGTGTTTTAGATAGTACGTTTGGAAGCTGTTTTCACCAACCAACAAATCACAATCGCTTAAGAAAGAAAAAATCTATATTCAAGGTATTGCATGGTTATGTCTGGACTTATTGAAGGCCTTCCTGATGCTGTCGCCCTCAGGTGCCTTGCACGGGTTCCCTTCCATCTTCATCCAAAGTTAGAACTTGTTTCGCGTTCCTGGCGAGCTGCCATTCGGAGCACTGAACTCTTTAAAGCCCGTCAAGAGGTGAACTCAACTGAGGAATTTATATGTCTTTGCTCATATGACCCTGACAATCTATGGCAGCTTTATGATCCTGCGTGTGACCTTTGGATTACTCTCCCAGTTCTTCCTTCAAACATCAGGCACCTTGCCCACTTTGGGGCTGTCTTTGTTGGCGGAAAGCTTTTTGTGCTGGGTGGTGGAAGTGATGCTGTGGATCCTTTGACCGGTGACCAGGATGGAAGTTTTGCTACTGATGCGGTATGGTCATACGACCCAGTATCTCGGCAGTGGGCCCTACGCGCATCTATGATTGTGCCTCGTGCAATGTTCGCATGCTGTGTGATGGATGGGAAAATAATCGTGGCAGGTGGTTTTACTAACTGCAGGAAGTCTATCTCTAAAGCTGAAGTCTACGATCCTGACAAGGATGTCTGGGTTTCAATACCCGATCTTCACCGCACTCACAATTCTGCATGTACAGGAGTGGTTATTGGGGGTAAGGTTCATGTCTTGCACAAGGGATTGTCAACTGTGCAAGTTTTGGACAGTATTAAGCTGGGTTGGACTGTTCATGACTATGGGTGGCTTCAGGGTCCAATGGCAGTCGTTAAGGGGAAGCTATATGTAATGAGTCATGGCCAAATTTACAAGCAGGAGAGGGAATTTAGCAAGTTAGTAGTTTCAGCATCTGAGTTTCGTCGCAAGATTGGTTTCGGGATGATAGGGCTGGGAGATGATATTTATATAATTGGAGGAGTTGTAGGGCCTGACAGGATGTATTGGGATATCAAGGTGACGAATGATGTTGATGTTCTGTCGCTTGGAAATGAAAGACCGGTTTGGCATCAGGCAGCTCCTATGACACGGTGCATGGGAACTGTCCTCGGATGTACACAGCTGAAGATTTAGGTCTTCGACTCGTGGGATGGAAGGTATGCACAGTGCTTGAAATAAAGAAGAGAACCCGCCCTTTTGGTGGCCTCACTTTGCATGTATGCCATAAATTGCTGTCCTTCGTTTAGAGTTTGGATAAACCTTTTTATGGTTGTCCAATACCTTTGAAAGAGGCATCACACTGCTGTTACTTGCAGAAAACAATGTATTAGAACGAAGTAACCTTTTAATGTTCTCGTTTATTCGAGGTTCGTTTTGTTTCTGTAATTGTACCCAGAATTATTTGTTCTGTATTTGATTTTTCCGCTTTTGAGCTTTCTTTATGGAACTCATGGATGGCTATTATATTCTCTTGTGCACGGTGCTCAAAATCGTATAAGGTCATAAGATTTCATTGATGGTTTTATTGCATGTTTGAATATCAAGTTTAGTTGGTTTTGGGTTCTTTAGAAATGACTGTCTGGATAGTATTGTTAATATTACTACATTTTTCATCTTGTTCCAGACAATTCATCTTCTTTCCTTCCAATAGGATGAAATGGTTTAATCACGTTGTGTCGTTCATATTTTTTTCTTAAATTTAATCTGTTGACCTGGAAAATTGGTCCTTCTACGTGGCCAACTGAAAGCTACTCCACGTGTTCCTCCCTGCGCACAATCAGCGAATAGTCAGACGCACACAATCGGAACCAGCGGGGGTGGTGATGGCCGTATACACTCCGACGGTCAAGTCAGGTTTAAGTGGTCGGAACAGTACCCAGGGACTATGCAAATCAATAATAAAGGGGGAGGAGAAAATAAATAAGCTTGCTATGGAGTGCTATGTAGTAAGAGTTTCATTACCTTTGCCTCTTGCCAAACCTTGGGTATTTATAGGTGGTGTGAACGATTTGGATGTGGGACGCGTGTATACATCTAGCGGTATGAGGTGTCCGCTCATAGGCGTCAATCAGCTGCGTCTGTAGAGTGGGCGGACAGTTTGTTTCTTCTGAGTTGAATTGACATAAAGTTGATAAATCATATCAACTAGCCTCATGGAGACGTTAAATCAATTTAAACCTTAGGTGCAGGAAGGATCTTGGAACAAATCTCTTTCTGAAATTGGCAGCGGATCTTCTAACCGGGGTCCACTCTCGACCTCGGGGGCGAGGTGCTTCGGCAGGTCAGTAATAGGAATCGCTTGTATCACTTCAGAAACACTTCGGACGGGTCTTTATTAGGTTGGAATATGTGGTGCTGCGCGTTCCAAGGCGTATAAGATCGGAGCGTAACAGTGGTCCCCCAAATCCAGGTATGAATATTTATATCATGCGTGGACTTGCTTTCTTGACTGGACCGCGAGTCGCAGGAGTTTTGGAGGTTGATATGTTGCAGTAATCGAGGTTATGATCCCAGGCTGACGTGCCAAAGTTTCGTTACTGTGCGTAGCAAACGAGGCGGTCAACCAGCGTGGAACTTCGCGTGAGGTGCGTATAAACCTTCGTGAATATGGTGCACTGACTCCACAGACCGACGCGTTGGGGATGGCTGAAACTTTGTAAAGCATGGGAGGGAACGTAGCGTCGGAGGCGATGACCCAAAGGGGGCCTTCGCGTCAGGTGCGTCCAAGCTTTGTAAAGTTGAGGGAGGAGCTCATTTGCACCGGTGCCCTGACCCACAAGGCCGGCGTGTTGGGAGATGGCTGAAACTTTGTAAAGCATGGGAGGGAACGCAGCGTCGGAGGTGATGACCCAAAGGGGCCTTCGCGTCAGGTGCGTCCAAACTTTGTGAAGTTGAGGGAGAAGCTCATCTGCACCGGTGCGCTGACCCACAAGGCCGACGCATTGGGAGATGGCTGAAACTTTGTAAAGCATGGGAGGGAACGCAGCGTCGGAGGCGATGACCCAAAGGGGCCTTCGCGTCAGGTGCGTCCAAGCTTTGTAAAGTTGATGGAGGAGCTCATCTGCACCGGTGCGCTGACCCACAAGGCCGACGCGTTGGGAGATGGCCGAAACTTTGTAAAGCATGGGAGGGAACGCAGCGTCGGAGGCGATGACCCAAAGGGGCCTTCGCGTCAGGTACGTCCAAGCTTTGTAAAGTTGAGTGAGGAGCTCGATCCTAGGCGATTCAAACGTCAAATGATTTAACAACTATTGCGTGTTTTCAAGGTGATAGTTGGGTGCCATGCCCATTCTCCTAAAAAGCTGCTGCGGCTACTAATTATTGACGGCTGGTTGTAACCGAGGTGACGCGTTTTAAGCAAGCGTGAAAGTCACAGTGACATTTTGGGCGTAGATCCAATCTGGCGTTTCATTTCAACGGCCTAGATTGAAGATGCGATGAACGGCCTAGATTGATCGCATTTGAATTCGACGGTGGAGATCAGATTTGTCTTTCTATAAAAGGAGGACTTTGAGGTTTTCTCAAGCTTTCCATCCTTGCGAAACAAACAGTATATTTTGCTCCCAAGTCATTGGCGATTTCCGGCGTTTTGTAAGCAATTTCGACGAGAAAATTAGACTTCCGGCGACCTTACACCATTTCCGGCTAGGAAAACCTCCAAACTCGTAAGTTTCAGTACCTATTTAGGCTTTTAAATTTTGAAAGAATGGCCTCAGAAGGGAGTTCTGGTTCGGGGAGGGGTTTCAAACTGGCGAGGATGGATGAGCCCATTGTGGCGAGCTCCTCAGAAATAGTCGAGGCAATAATGGGGGGAAAAATATATGGAAACGACCAGATAGTCCAGCAGATACTTCTGTGCATTGGGGGGCATCGGACTATCCATCAAAATTAAGAGAGGCCGACCTGGGGAGATTTAGGACAGAGTCTAGGATCCCTGATAGCATAGATTTGATCATCCCCGGGCCGGAAGAGAGAGCCTGCTACCCTAGGCCGGGCTGTGTGGCCATTAGTGAGGCGATGTTTAGGGCCGGACTTAGGCTGCCCGTTCACCCATTCTTTAGGATGGTGCTTAGGTCCTATGGGCTAGCCCCGACGCAGCTCAAATGGTGGGCTCCTGGATGTTGTGGAAAGATGTGTCATTAGGGGTGGAGATGCCCCTTTACGTTTTCCAAACCCTTTATATACCTAAGGTTACTGCCGGGGGGATAAGACCCGGGGATGGTATTACCTTACTTCATGGGGTTCCCACACTCCATTCGTGGTTGATCTGTCGAGCCCCATCAAAGAATGGAAAAGCTCATGGTGCTGGGCC
>NC_036252.1:18508523-18514588 GCF_002742605.1 Olea europaea var. sylvestris | reverse complement strand
TCAGTCAGAAGAGATTGCCTCTTTGAAGGAGGAGTTGAAGTCTGCGGGGGAGGTGACAGTCCAGAACTTCATTGACCACTTTGAAGACCATCCCATGTATGACGACTTCGCCAACTTCTGGGCCTCATGGAGTGCCCAAAGCTTATTGGGTCGACTGAAGGAGGTGCACCCCACTCTGGACATCTCTTCATTGGAGGCAGAGTTCGGGGGGCCAACTGGAGGTCGGCCTGATAGGTTTGTCGAGGGGGCTCCGGAGGCCTAGGAGGCGGCCAAAGTAGAAGTCCCTCCAGCAGATTAGGGTTACCTTTTGTAATGGCTTCGGCCTCCTTGTACTTAAATTTATTCAATGAAATGAAATTTTTTACTAAGTATTTGGGCTTCTGCTTCTTTGTATTTTCTATCTGTTTATACTTGTATGAATGCAAACGTCAGACTAATTATCTCGTGACAATAACCGGTTAATAACTGCGGACTGGACCACTCAAGTTAATAATATGAGTTTAAGCACTTAAGCGAGTATGAAGCAACTCTTAATGCCAACTTGTTAATAATTTGAGATCAGACTACTTAAGCAAACATGAAGAGCGCCTTAACGTTAATAGGCTAATAATTGACAATCGGATCGCTTAAATGAACCTTCTGAAGGATTGAGGAAACTATTCACTAACTGATGTGGCTCGGAAACGAAGATTCACTACATAAGATAAATTACATCACCCTTTACAAAGACAATTCCATCACTTAGGGAATTTTACAACCGAGATCAGATCAGAACAATCGATTCACTATAACATATTGAGATCGGATCGGAACAAAGTCTCATTATTGGTAGTACTTCCTCAAGTGTTCGATGTTCCACTGATAAGACAGCGCCTTTCCTGACATATCTTCCGATTTCGAAGGTACCAGGTCAGGATTCCCAGCGGATGCGGTAAGGGCCTTCCCAGTTTGGGCCAAACACTCCTGACCCGGTTGGTTTTGAAGATTGGAAAACTCTTCTGAGGACGAGGTCGCCCAAGTGAAGAGTTCTGTTTTTGACCTTGGAGTTGTCATAGTGGGTCATCTTTCGATAATATTTTGCTAAGATCATTTGGGAGGTATCTCTCTTTTCCTCAAGGAGGTGTAGTTCGCTTATTCGAGCCTCGTCATTGCTGATCTCATTGAAATGTATCTGTTGATGTGATGGGACCCCGACTTCGACAGGACTCATGGCCTCGGCTCCGTAGGTCATGGAAAACGAGGTTTCACCGGTTGCAGTCCGGCAAAAAGTTCTGATAGCCCAGAGGACGTGGGGGAGTTCATCAACCCAGGCCCCCTTTGAGGTATCAAGTTTTCTTTTCAGGGTGTGTTTGATAGTCTTGTTCACTGCTTCAACTTGCCCATTCGCTTGGGGGTGATGAGGTGTCGAGAAGTCCTTCTTTATGCCCAGTTCGTCGCATAAGTCTCGCATCTTTCTATTGTCAAACTGCCTTCCGTTATCAGACACTAAGGAATGGGGAATGCCGAATCTACAAATGATGTTTTTCCAAACGAACTTGTTAGTGTTAGCCTCGGTAATTCTGGCAAGGGGTTTAGCCTCGACCCACTTAGTGAAGTAGTCAATGGCGACAATAGCGAAAGTTGCACTTCTTCTCTCTTTTGGGAGTGGACCAATGAAGTCAATTCCCCATTTGGCGAATAGCCAAGGGCTGGTTACTACGGAGAGGCTCTGAGCAGGCTGTCTTTGTATGTTCGAGAAGCGCTGGTACTTGTCACATTTCTGGACAAATTGGCAAGCATCCCTTTTCAGGGTCGGCCAGAAGTAGCCTTGACGGAGGACCTTGTGTGCTTGAGCCGTTCCTCCGGAGTGATTTCCACAGATTCCTTCATGGATTTCCCTGAGTATGTATGTGGCCTCTTCGCCTCCTATGCATCGAAGAAGGGGCGAGGCGAAGCCTCTCTTGTAAAGGGTATCTTCTTGTAGGATGAAGTGTGCAGCCCTTCTTCTTAATTTCCTCGCCTTGCCCTTGGAAGCAGGTAGTGTTTGCTCCTTCAGGTACGTGATGATGGGCTGCATCCGTAATGGGGTGCCTTCTATCCACAGTATCTCTTCACCTTCGGAGGTGGAGGGCTTTGATAAGTGCTCAATAGGGACGATGTTTAGCAGCTCTGAGTCCATGTTGCTGGCTAATTTTGAAAGGGCGTCTGCGTGTGCATTCTCTAGACGGGGGACTTGAGTCAGTTCGAACCTTTCAAAATGAGGAATTATGTCCAGAACCAACTTCAAGTACGCAATCATGTTACCGTCTTTGGCTGTGAAGCTTCCATTGACCTAATTTACTATGAGCTGAGAGTCACTGCTCGCCAGGAGCTTCCTGACCCGCATCTCCTTAGCGAGTCTAAGACCTGCCAGAAGGGCCTCGTATTCGACAGCTTTATTCGAGGCTTTGAAGCCGAACCTTACCACACAATTTAGCTTGTGGCCTTTCGGGCTCTCCAATACGATCCCTGCTCCTGCGCCAGCCTCTCCCGAGGATCCATCTACGAACAGTTTCCATGTGGGAGGCTCGGCTGGTTCCATTATCGTCTCTATTTCTGGGGTTTTGGCAAACTGTACCATAAAATCAGCAAGGGCCTGGCCCTTGATGGCGTGTCGAGGTCGGAACGTTAGATCGAACTCGCTGAGCTCGATTGCCCATTTTAGCAGGCGTCCTGATGCGTCTGTTTTCTGCATTACCTGCTTTAGAGGGAAATTGGTGAGAACTTGGATTGAGTGGGCTTGGAAGTATGGCCTCAGCTTTCTTGAGGCTGTGATAAGGGCGACTGCCAATTTTTCCATGTCTGGGTAGCGTGTTTCAGCTGGGAGAAGTGCTTTGCTGATGTAGTACACTGGTAATTGACGCTTATTTTCTTCCCTGATTAGGACTGCGCTGACTACCACGTCCGAAACTACTAGATACAGTAGTAAAGATTCATCCGACTGAGGTTTCAACAAGAGGAGTGCCTCTCCAAGGTGCTTTTTCAGAGCCTCGAAGGCTTCTTCACACTCCGAAGTCCATTGAAATTTCTTTCCTTGCTTCAACACTTTGAAGAAAGGCAAGCTTTTATCTGTGGCTCTGGAGATGAAGCGACTGAGTGCGGCTATCCGGCCGTTGAGACTTTGGACCTCCTTTGATTTCTGAGGTGACCTCATTTCTAGCAAGGCCGTTACTTTCACTGGATTCGCCTCAATTCCTCTCTGATTTACAATATACCCCAAGAACTGGCTCGATGCCACTCCAAAGGCGCACTTGAGGGGATTCAATTTCATATTATACTTTCTAAGTATCTGAAAGGTTTGGTCGAGATGACTCACGTGTTCGGTCGTCTGGAGGCTTTTGACCAACATGTCGTCTACGTAGACCTCCATGGTTTTGCCAATGAGTTTGGCAAACATCATGTTGACTAACCTCTGGTATGTGGCTCCGGCATTTTTCAATCCGAAGGGCACGACTTTGTAGCTATACAGACCCCTGTCCGTAATGAACGATGGAGCTTCCTCATTAGGTCGGAACATGGGTATCTGATTATACCCTGAGTATGCATCCATGAAACTCAGTAGTTCATGCCCAGCAGTAGAGTCCACAAGTTGATCTATCCTTGGAAGTGGAAAGCTGTCTTTGGGGCACGCCTTATTTAGGTTCGTGAAGTCCACGCATACCCTCCACTTTCCACTAGGCTTTTTCACCAGAATCGGGTTGGATATCCACCTTGGATAGATGGCCTCTCTTATGAAACCACTGCGGCTAAGTTTGTTTACTTCGTCTTTCAGTGCCTCGTACCGCTCCGGATTTAGGGCACGCTTATTTTGTCTATGGAGGCATATGAGAGGTTGATGTTAAGGTGATGGCAACTGATCCTAGGATCTATTCCCACCATATCTTCATGTTTCCATGCGAAGACATCCAGGTTCCCTTTCAGGAAGCGTATCATCTCAGCTTTTGCTTCAGGTGACAATGACTTCCCTATACGCAAGACCTGACTTGGGGTCTTCCGAGTTGACGGGGAAAGTTTCCAACTCTTCCATTGGGGTCGTATTTGGTTCAGAGTCAATTATTCGGGGGTCTAACTCATCAAGAGGGTGTCCTTGTTCAGGGGCCTCTTCCATGTCGACGTCTCCCTCTTGTTCGGAGGTATGCCCTTGTTCAGGGGTGTCGAGCATTTCCATGTCCGTGCCTTCAGCGGGTACCTCAGTTAGGATTACATTAACAGTTCGGGGCTCGGACTTTCGTAGCGAGTTCAGGTAGCATGCCCTGGAGCCCATCTGATCGCCTCGGACCGTAGCAATCCCATGTTCGGTTGGAAATTTCATTCGCAAATAGTGAATGAACGTGATAACCCAAAGATCTTTCAGAACGGGTCTGCCCAATACTCCATGATAAGCTGATCTGTGATCTACCACCAGAAATTCCATGAAGTGCTGGGCCACTAGGGGTGCCGAACCCATTTCGACAGGCAGGGTGATCCGCCCTCGTGGGATGATGCTGTCACCAGTGAATCCGAATAGTGGGTCGGTCATGGGGATCAACCCATGTTCAATTTGCATTTTATCAAAAGTGGATCCGAACAATATGTTCACGGAACTGCCATTGTCAACGAGCATGCGTTTTAATCCGTTTCTAGCCACTACGGCTCTTACAACCAATGCATCACAATGGGGGTGGTGAACTCCCTCTAAGTCTTACTGGGAGAAGGTGATTGGGGCCATCCTGTTTGCTGATTTTGATTCGTTGACAATGTAAGTGATCATTAGGGGATCCTTTGCTTCTCTTGTGTAATCTCTCTGGACATTCCTAGTGTTGCCACCGACGTGGGGTCTCCCAATGATAGTATCGATTTCCCTGATGACCTGGCTTCCAGATAATTGGGCTTGATTTCCCTGTCTGGATTGGCCTTGGTCCCTTGATTCTCTCCTCCGAGGAGATTGTTCCCTGTGACCTCTCATTCCTCTCCTTGGGGAGGCGGATCTGCGAGGGTGTTCGTTCCTGCTGGAAGTGTGCGGGTTGCTTCGATCAGGGCATCGATTGGCGTCACGACACTCACTAGTGTCATGTCCATATAGTTGATGGAACGTACAAAACCTTGCTCCTTTCAAGGGTCTGCTTGACCTCTTCTTCTTCTTCTTATTGTTATCAGCTCTTCCAGATGGTCCCGCTTCGGCAGGGTCATTATCATATGCCAGCACCGGTGCTGCATTCAATGTGGCGGAAGCTAGGGCCTGTCCAGATGTGGGAGCTATGGTATGTCCTGCTTGGGTCCATTGCTGAGTAACAAGGTGTGCTGCGCGTCCTCGACCTACCTGCCTCTGAGAAGGAGGGAGTCCCTGTGCGGCACGATTGCGACGATCAATCATTTCTTCACTAACAATTTCCACTCTCATCATTTCCACCAGCTCGTCATATGTGGAGGGATTCTTGCTGCGCACGTCCCTCCAGAACAAAGTGTTCATGTTGAGCCCACCTTTCAGGGCTGAAAGGGCTTCTCTATCAGTGATCTGTTCGCAGTAAGTAATTTCCTCTGTAAACCTGGCGAGATAGCTTTTCAGCGTCTCCCCAGGGGCCTGCCTTATGTCTTGCAGGCGTTGAACTGGTGTCTCTCCTTCCCTGCGTGAGAGGTACTGGTTCAAAAATACTTTCTTCAAATCTGGCCAACTTTTGATGCTTAGGGGAGGAAGCCTACCGTACCATACCTCGGCGGCCCCACCTAGTGTTAAATAGAAGGCTCTGCATTTTAGAGCAGGCAAGGCTCCCCTCTGGCTCATCTGTGTCATGTAATTGGTGAGGTGCTTCTCCGGATCCCCCTTTCCCTCATAGTTGGGGATTTTAGGGGGCATGAAATTTGCTGGCATTGGGAAGCTTCGGATCTCCCTTGAGAAAGGGAGGTTATCATCATTATCGTCAATCTCATAAGATCGACAGGGCCCATCTGACCCTTCATCATCTTGGATGTCCTGGGGAGGTGGAAGTGCTTCTCCTCGACTTCCCCAATCGACTAGGTTCCTCCTCTCTCTCCTATTTCTAGGAGGAGGAGAGGGAGCATGTTCTTGT
>NC_036252.1:18502781-18508423 GCF_002742605.1 Olea europaea var. sylvestris | reverse complement strand
CATCGATTTCTTCTTGTTCTGTATATATTGTTTTTGTTTTATTGTGTTCTATTGTTCAATCTATGCACTTTTCCCCCAATTCAATTTTTGAAGAGGTCGAACCCGAAATATGTAAAGCTGTGTAAGGGTGGTTAAGGTTTAGGATGCTGTGTATATTTTTTTCGATTTATGGAGTCGTTGTGTTGAAATAATCGAGTCAGGATGTTGAATCGTGCTCTGCTGAGGCTTTGAATGTTCAGAATAAATAGAGGCTAAATTCTGTGTTCTTTAACTAAGCATGTCATCTTCCTACACGAAGGGCTGCTCTTGCTCTTGGGAGTTCTCTTTCCCTGCTTTCAAGCAGTCGTGTCAGTCTTGCAAGTGGGGAAAATGTATGATAGCTGGAAGTCTGGAACGTGGGAGTAGAGAGCTTTGCTAACAAACCCAAGTCGCAAATCAACATAGATAAAGTTCACACCAAACCCAATTCCCATAACATTCGCCTTTACTCTCTAGAGTTTCCTTAACTCTAATAATCGTAATTGAGCTTTTCACACTCTAATATCAAATCCCTTGTTTCTTCCCCATGTATAGGAATTAAATTTATCAAGAAATGTGGAAAAAGTACTGTTTCTAAGATTTCTCAGTAATGTACAGATCTGTACAGCTCTTGGTCTTTGAAGGTTAGTTTTGGAATGGTGATTTTGACATTGTGGGATTGCTGTACTTTTGCTGATCTCTAGATTGATAATTTTATGTATTTATGGGGATTTTTTGTCAAAGATGGGAGCTTTAGTTTTGGTTGTTTGTGAACATTTCTTATGAGCTGTACATGGATTAATTTGTTGTTGGGCCAATATGCCACTGGAGCTCTTGAGGGATGTGTTGATGCAGATTAAGGAGTTCGAGTGTACATGGCCCCCAAGAAAGAATGTGGTTGCTTGTGCTGGTGTTTGTAGGAGCTGGAGAGAGATCATGAAGGAAATTGTCAGAAACCTTGAGGTCTCTAGCAAATTAACTTTCCCCAGTTCCCTGAAGCAGGTTCGGTTCATTGAGCATTTGTCGTACTTTTAGACTATTCTCATTTCCCGATTTCGCTTTTATGTGCATGAACTTGCTACCTTTATTGGGATATTCCATAATTCATGATGGAAAATGTTGGTTGTTTTAAATGCTGAATTCAATTTATATTCCGTCAACAAGAATTGAGAAGTGAATTCTTTTGTGTGGTTTCGGAATGTGCTTGTATTTATTGAATTCATTGCTATAATTTTCCAATAGTGGGATTGGAGGATCATTTAAGTACCATTCTGGTTTGCCACCCATGATTACAAATGAAAAGTGGTTAAATGCATCTCCTCCTCCATATTAATTAGCAAAAGTCTCTCACATTTGGGTTATTTTAAATAATTATATTGGTGAGATTGTTCATAATATTGTAAATGTTTCTCAATGCTTGATGGCAATGATCATTTCAAGCATCAAACTTGCTATNTTTCTAAACTTCTATGTCTGTTCCCTTATTAATATGTCTAATAATTTGACTTTGGATTAAAGATCCAGCACTTTTGTAAAAGGTTGGAGTTGCCACTTCACCTGAAGTCAGAGCCACAGCAATCCAGTATGTTTTTTCACCCTGCATTGCTGTAAGTAAATTTGGCAACATGTTTTTAGTCCTTTCTCCCATTTGGCGGATTGTGTTATACTGTACTATGTTATTCCTGATCATTTGAATACTTCCTGGTATGCAGGGATTTTAGATGGGGTCACTCTTATGAGAGGTATAGCGAAGATCATATGATTGTTAGAGCAATGACTGAAAGCACTCGATGTACAGTGACTACCAATAAGGAACTTCTACTATACCTTTCATTAATTGGTAATAATAACCTTTCTAATAAAATTAGTTCTATTTTTTACATAATAAAAAACAAAAGTAACTTTATACCATACTTCCCTAACATTTTCCTTACAAATATAAATATTTTACAATGGCTATCTTGTAGCAAATTACACACATCTGTTGTGACAAATTTCTTTCCACAGTAAATAATATTTTACAGCACATACATACATGCATTAAAATAAATAAAATATTGTGAGTGTGCTATTTTTCCAAAGTATTTGCAAACTGGTCTCATACTTAGCCTCTACAACCTGCATGAACAGATTTTGTTATTAAATACTCTACAGCACACACATACATGCATTAAAATAATTAAAACATTGTGAGTGTACTATTTTTTTCAATGTGTTTGCAGGTTATTCTCATGCTTATCGTCTGCAATTTGCAGGGATAAATTTTCTATCCACAGCAAATATTTTACAGCACATGCTTGCATGCATTAAAACAATTAAAACACTGCAAGTGTCCTATTTGACTGACAGCATAGCGTGAATTTTATCCTTATCCTTCTAATATAATATGATATACCTGAAACATATTCTTTCACTTTCAAATGTCTGAACAACCAACCCATATTATACTTCCCAACTACAAAAGAACAACTTGGAAAATTATATTCCCCTTTCATGTCCTGTAAGTTTTTTACATCTTCATGTTTTACTCTAGCAGTATTCTTACATTTTTCTTGCAAACCTAAATATATTGATAGCAATTCCAACTACTTATGCTCTGACTTCTTCTTGATGTAATTAACAGATACTAAAGATGACTACTTCATACAAGCTCATCTCAGAAATTTCTATTGCTGAAAATAACTGGTCTGCAAAAGTGATTATTACAAGAAAACAGTCACCTAAAAATGCTCGTAACACCTCTGGTCGATATCAAAATCTTCTTCTAATGGATTTAGAGGTGGGTACACATTAATAGCTATAATAACTTTCTCATTTCTAATTATAACTTTTCCTCCTCCTAATATTCTTAACCCCTTATAACCTTTGAAACAGGGAAACAAAGTTACAACCACAATCTATGATGCAAACATTATAGTCCTTCAAGATCAACTACAACTCGGGAAGATATACATACTGTCGAATGCAACTGTCAGACATAACAGAAGCACATTTACAAACTCTGCTAAAGAAAAAGTCTGGTCCATCATAGGGAAAACAAGAATTGAAGAAGTGAATGAAAATAACCTAAACTTCCTCTTCTCTACATATGAAGTTACTCCATTTCACGAACTAGAAAGATACATGGACAAGAACATGAACATAAGTATAGCTCCCAACATATACTAACCTTATAGCCAATATTTCCATTCAATACTTACTAATTATTTTCTTCAAGTTCAGCTACAGCCACATGTACATTACATAACAAACAAATCCCTTCTTTCTTTGTTACAGGTGTTATAGGGGTCGCAATATGCATTCGCCAAAATAGAATCATCCAAACCCACTTTGGCACACAAGCTTGTCTTCAAGATGTTATTTTGATAGACAAGAATTTTCAGACTGTAATGCTTACACTGTGGGATAGTTTTGTTGAACAAGAATGCATTTCTATCACTGAAAACATTGCAAAAAGACCTGTGATATGGGCCACTGATCTTAAAGTTTCTTCCTTCAATGGTAAATTCAATAAACATATAGCCTTTACTTTATTCTAATGTTACATCAGAAAAACAACTAATCTCACTTCTATTTCATATCCTTTGTAGGTATCACACTTTCCACTAAAGTCAGTAGTTCTATTTTCATTGATGCTGAAATATTAGCAGTGGTAGATTATAGAGAATGATTTCCACTCTTAACTCCCAAATTCTAGACTTCTTCCATCTATACAAGAAACATGTAGGAGAGAAATTTATTATCATATACAATTAACTATGTACTTAATTTCCTACAGGGTGAAAACAAACAATGAAGTACTTGAGAAGCTGACTGAGAAACCATTTGTTGCAATGACGCCTCCAAAGCTTTCACCTCCAGCTCAAAACAAATTTACGCCACTTGCAGACTTACTAGGAGTCTACCTGGGGGTACTTTCTCAAATAAATCTTTAAAATATATACACTATACATAGCCTCTTTATCATAAATTACACTGAACACTATGAAAACACTTCTCATCATCCAATTTAACATACATGTCTTCTTACAGAAGAAATTCTATTGGGTAAAAGCCCAATGGAGAATTGTTTCGACCCACCAAAACTTCTGGTACGTGTCATGTAGCAATTGCAAAAAAATATCCAACGTAGACTTCGAAGAAACTTACAAATGTCGCTTCTGTAAGTACGAATAGGCAAAAGCGGTGTCAAGGTAAATTGCATCTCTAAATATAGATTTAAATATTCACTAAAAACAATACTTCGTTCTAGTAGATAATGACATCTAATGTGTTAAACTTTGTTCTCCAGAGCAAACGCTTTCGTTCGCCTTGAAAATAAATCTGGAGAATTAGATGCAAGCATAATAGGAGAGGCGGTAGAGGCACTATTGGAAGCTAAAGCCAACGACATAATGAGCCATTTTGTAATGATAAACAAACCTCCTACTGCCTTATAACAATTTCTTTATGAAAACACAAAAAATATAACACATACAATTTCTACATTGCAGCATCCAGATATACATCTAAACGATGTGATAACGATTAAATCTAAAGAAGATTTGCTCTTCTACCTCAAAGTCACACAAAAACGTCAAGATCCACCAGAATATCGCTATGAAATTATCTTCGCCTTCAATGCGTCAACAACAATCACAGACATAAACTCCTCAATTGCAGTAGCTGATGTGGACTCTTCAACTGAAATTAGTCACATCGACATTTCAACCGAAGTAGCGAATAGTTCACATAACAAAGAAGGCAAGGGAAAACTGTACACCATAGACAGTGAAGTTTCCACAAACATTACCGAAGAGGTGACACCAAATGCAAAGAGAACTCTATTCCAAGTACCAGAAAAAGCAACTGAAGCAGAACCAAAGAAGAAGAGAAAGCAGCCACAAACTACAAACTGGATGAAGAAACCAAAACAGTAACTTTCAAACAAAAAAAGGAATGACAAAAATCCATGTTCTTTTGTTATAATAGACAACTCTATGAGTGTCTCTTATGTTAGTAAGCAGAAAAAAATCAACTCTAGATGTGCAGTAACTTCAACTTGAATGTGTTACTGTTTTTGAAATGTAAACGTTGCTTCAAATATTTTGCCATCTTTTTGATTCTAGAAGCAACAACTACCGTAAGTTACCAAAAGTGATTGTATAGTCACTAGCAATAATATAAAGTACTTCTTTATATAATTCTTCACACACCACACTAACATTAGCTTCGAAAAAACACAACCCGTGCAATGCACGGACCGAGCCTAGTAATTATAAAAGAGAGGATGCAAAATTAACTATTCATTTTGGAAACCTCATTTCCACACCTATCCGGTTTGCTACTGTTTATTAACCTAGATGGGCCCAAACGACACTGTTTGGGGAAAAAACAAAACGAATTTCAGACTCGTTAATCATTTTTATATGCCCCTTAACCCCAATTGCGCTTTCTCTCTCTCTAGCTGTCTCTCTCTCGCGCGATAGGTGCCGTAGTAGCAGGGAATCACGCGAAATCTGAGTCAACCGAGACATATATTTGTGAGTACAATTGTTATTGCATCGATTTCTTCTTGTTCTGTATATATTGTTTTTGTTTTATTGTGTTCTATTGTTCAATCTATGCACTTTTCCCCCAATTCA
>NC_036252.1:18497747-18499372 GCF_002742605.1 Olea europaea var. sylvestris | reverse complement strand
CCTTTCCCTCTTCTATGCGTCTCCTAGCCTCTTCACTGGGCCTTTACGCTTTGAGAGGTCACTCAGGGCTTATTTTAAAAACAATTTAAACTTTTAATTTGGAGTTAAGACATGCTCTTATCATATACTTAGAATAAAGCATAAAACTCTTTACAAAAATCATAAAACTTTTACAAAATAAAAATATTTTATAGACTGTAATTGTCCTTACAAGATCTGGAACTAATATTAACTATTAGCACCATATCTTATAACTGTAAATCATACCTACCGGAATGATCCATCGGTAGTTTTTTAAAACAACATATTTTTGTGGGATATTATTCTATCTAAGAATAAGAACAATTAAGAATTTCCCTTTCGGGAGAGAGAGAAAATTAGAACATTTTTCAGGGAAACAAAAACTTGTATTGTCTATATTTTCTTGTGTGTGTTTACAAATGAAAGAATGGTCTCCTTATATAGAGGAGAACAAGGAAGAAAAAACGCGTTTTTCAAAAGCAAGGAATCTTTGCTTTTAAAAACGTCAAAAAGAAAACAGTAAAAAGCTATGCTATCAAATCTTACTTTATCAAACAGTAAGATTTTTTACAATTTTTTCAAAAAGAAAACAGTAAAGATTCTTCTTTTGTACAATAATTCTTGATCTTTTCTTGAGATCTGGGCAGAAGTCTTCAAGTGGTTGAGTCAAGTCTGAAAATTCTTGTCTATCATCGTAACTTTTTGCCAAATGTCTTCTTTAGGCTAAAATCTGAATGAATCCTTATCTTGTTTCAAAATTATGTCTGCCAATGCTGTCTAAAGAGTCTCCTCCATCAGTACAGCCTTCTGGATTATCATCTTCTTCTGAATTATTGTCTTCAAAATTATCCAAGTCTTTTTCTTGTTCAATTTTCTTTTTGCCTTTATTTTTCTTTTTAATCTGTATTTTCTTTTTCTTTGTAGTACTTTGTTTAACTTGTTGCTGTATTTCTTCAATCTTATCAAACATTTCTTTGATTCTTCTAATATCTGATTGAGAAATCTGTTCTGGATCTTGAGCTGATTGAAATGATTCCGGAAAATTGATTGGGCTTTTCTGTTTAAGGCCTATTGGACTAATTAATCTAGTAGCAGAATTTCCAGTCTGCTGTGTCTGGTCTTCAGAAATATTTTTATTTTTTGTAACAGGATTTTCAGCCTGTTGAGTCTGATTAAATTGAAAAATAGGAGAATCAACAGTCTCCTGAGTCTGTTGACTTTTGGTAAGCCCAGAACCATAAACGGATTTGATAAGTCTTTACCAGCTTCCGTTTGAGCTGGACTAGCTATAGACTTCTTTGGCTCTATAGTACCTGCTTGTGTCTGAACAATTGGATTTGAAATCTTTAAATTAATAATATCTTGTTCTAATTCAGAAATTTTCTTTTGTAAAACTAGTTTATCTTTTAAAATTTCTGAATTAGAACAAGATAAACTAGTTTTACAAAAGAAAATTTCTGAATTAGAACAAGAAATTATTAATTTAAAGATTTCAAATCCAATTGTTCAGACACAAGCAGGTACTATAGAGCCAAAGAAGTCTATAGCTAGTCCAGCTCAAACGGAAGCTGGTAAAGACTTATCAAATCCGTTTATGGTTCTGG
>NC_036252.1:18421803-18497513 GCF_002742605.1 Olea europaea var. sylvestris | reverse complement strand
TTGAATTCTCTCAAATATGTTCTAATTTTCTTTCTCTCCCGAAAGGGAAATTCTTAATTGTTCTTATTCTTAGATAGAATAATATCCCACAAAAATATGTTGTTTTAAAAAACTACCGATGGATCATTCCGGTAGGTATGATTTACAGTTATAAGATATGGTGCTAATAGTTAATATTAGTTCCAGATCTTGTAAGGACAATTACAGTCTATAAAATATTTTTATTTTGTAAAAGTTTTATGATTTTTGTAAAGAGTTTTATGCTTTATTCTGAGTATATGATAAGAGCATGTCTTAACTTCAAGTTAAAAGTTTAAACTGTTTTTAAAATAAGCCCTGAGTGACCTCTCAAAGCGTAAAGGCCCAGTGAAGAGGCTAGGAGACGCATAGAAGAGGGAAAGAGATCACTGTTTTAAGAATTCTTGTTAAGGGAGTGCCAGTGGTATCCTTACAAGAATGGAGTTAGGCCCAAGTTCATATATCTCAGATGGCATGTAAAAAAAAAAAAAAAGGGATATTATTTTATCAAAAGAAAAAAATATCTCAATTAAGAAGAGTACTGAGTAGGATTTTCATAATTTGTTTTAACAACCTCCTACAACAGCCTTCAAATCCTTGAAATACTAACCTTATTTCAGGACCCCCCCTCTTTTGGTATCAGAGCTTAAGTTTGTTCCTGTGTTGGTGATTACAGTATATTTCTTCAGACTTTAGAAAAGGTATAACTCTAACTTTTTAAATCTTTAGAATTTTACTTGTAGATCTAGAAAAAATATTATATAGTTTTACATTTTACAAAGAAATAGAAGAGATTTTTGAATACGGTATAGAATTAATTTCTCTTGAAAAATATAAACTTATAGATTATTTATTTGCTATCTTACAAGTAACTAAAGAATTACACCCAGAATTAAAAGAATATATTTTATATAGATCTTTAATTTCAGAATTTAGAGAAGAATATTTTATAAATAATTTTGATCAGATATTTATATCAGATTTAAAATTAAGAATTGAATTAGATAATATAGATAATAATTTTTTATCAGATCATACAAATTTTTCATTAGATTCTTTTTATTATTCAGATTAAAGTTTTAAACTGGATCTTTTAGTAAAAGAGGTTAATAAATTAATTGGAGAATTAAGTGCTCTAGAAAAAAGAATCTTCAATATTGAGAAAGATATTAATAAAATTCGTGAAAACTTAGATTTTATTAAAGAACAGAATTTAATTATTTTAAATAAAATTTCTAGAGTAGAAGATAAAGAAAAATTTTCAGATCTTAAGACTACAGAAGCAATAGAAAATATAAATAAAAAATTAAATAATATAGAAAATAAACCAACTCAAGAAGTAGAAAATATAATAAATAAGTACATTCTACTAGAGTACTCCTTTTGTTATTATTATTTATCTTTTTTGGACATGTATATATATATATATATTTTAATTAGATGGTTTTAGCAACAATTTAACTGGACCTTGCATGTGGCTCATCTTTTGTATAATTTTTTTTTTTTTTTTATTTATTTTTCCCTCCCTTTGGTTTATGTGAAATTGATACTTTTTTCTTTCTTTTGATTTCTCGTTGCACTTTTTATAATTTTGTTGGGCAAGAACGAACTGTTTCTGGTAACTAATTGTTTAAATTTCTATGTAGTGTGACAATACATATTTTATGAATCTTAAGATTAAGATTTATTAGCGAGTGTTGACAAATACACAACAATAGTTCAATACTTACATCAATTGAAAAATAAAATTTATGCCTCTATTTTTTATCGCGTTTTTACTATATTTGGTTGAATTTCCTTTTTATCTATGCTCAACACAATTAGTCAAATATATGGTAATTTTCATTAGTGCATTTGTTTAAATTCAGTTAATATTTGATAGCATTGGATTGTTTCTCAATTAAGTTAATCAAAATGATGATATCTAATGCCTTATTCTTATTCATGATACAACCTGGTTTTAAAGCAAAAATGATGATAGTGTCTTAAATGACGCTCTTAAGAGCATATCAATGACTAGATGAGAGGGAAGCGTCAAGTCATAATTCAACCATCCTCCATAGTCATTATCAAGTTTTTCTTCATGATGTAAAAGCATGGTATAAAAAAACATTACGTGGTATTACTTCGTCCATTTAAGTATGAGACTCTATCTATACTCTTAATTCTTTATGATGTTTGTAGGATACATCGGAAAGTTTGAGGACGTCGATTATCACCGATCTGGAAAAAATGTGTTTGAACAAATGTGAAATCATCAAACCTCATTTTGATATTGGTATCCAGGAAATTGAGGGATGGACTGCAAGTTTGCTTTCGTCTAGGCAGGTAATTTGTAAAATTACTATACATTAATATTTAGATGATAATCACTTGGTGAATATTGAGTTATCAGCTTGGCCATATGATGATATATATGTTCTGCACATGTAACTTTATTTCATGGAATATTGTTTTGGATCTCACACACACACACATTCAAACTTTTATTAAGGTATCTTCAATTGGTATGTGAATGAGATATCTTCATTCTCAAATATTTTCACATCTTCTAATCATGAAATGTGATTATCATGCTTAGTTGTACCCTCATTTCATCTGTCCTTGCCTTTGTAGGTTGAGCATATTGTACTTGGTATAATAATTACACTTTAAAAAAATACTATCCTGTCACATTGGATGTGCAATGTTATTCTGTCAATCCCAAGGGAATGCTAATTGGTCAAGTCCTCAAAATTGAATCCCATATTTCTTTCTTTTCTTCCTTCAATACCTTTGTTTTCAATTGTTTGACTATCATTTTACTTTTCAGTTTGGATACATTCTACTGATTATATCTACTGACGTCATGGACCATGATGATGTTAGGAGAAAGAATGTTGGTCAAAAAGTGCAATCTCTATGCACATTAGTTTCTAATGTGAGTTATTCGTACCTAAATCTACATGGTACTTTAAAAAATTAAGGAAGTGTCTTCCATGCTTTGGTTGCTTGGAACTGAATCAAGTTAAATACCTTCATTTCTCATCTCTATGCATTTTATCAAAAGGATGTATAGGATGAAGAATTTAATTTGACAAAATGGCGCTTAGATGATTGCTTTTATTTCCTTGATGATTTTTGTCATCCAAGATTACTACTTATGTTGCAATTCTTTAATGTTATTAGGTTCCATTTGCTATTTAATAAAAATTAGGTTCTTTCATAATTATTTCCTACTTTGATAATGTTTGACAATAAAGTTGAGTATTGACAATTCTTAACTTTGGAGAAGCGAATGCATGAAAAAATGTTATATTATGCATCAAAGGTTTAAGAACAAGTCACAAAAAAAAAAAAAAAAGAAAAAAAAAAAAGAAAAAGAAAAAGGAGCGGCTTATTTTCTAGGAATGCTAACATTATGGTGTTTTAATTTTATGCTAAAATTGAAAATTAAAAGGTTTTAATTTGAAAGATTAAAACTTTAATTCTCAAGTTAAAACAATCCTCAACAAGTTTTAATCTTTCAAAATAAATAAATATATATAATATATAGTGGCAATGTTATACTGTGTGATATATGTACGTGTCTTTTGGACTTGAAATTTACTTAATGATAACAATTTTCATTTAAAGGAGGCATAATGGACTAAGTCTTAAATTAGGTCTTTTTGGCTAAACTTCAAATACCTCACACATAGTATTGATTTAGACTGTAGTTCATAACAGATAGTGTTCTTAATGGTCATTCGTTCTAATCTTGATTCTAATAAGCGTCTTTATGGAATAGTCTAATCCCATAGTCATGACCTCATGACAACTCTTTTATAGGCGAGTCCTCTAATAGTACGTATGACCTGCATCTCGTGAGAATTCTTGTATCGGTACTTATTTAGGGTTAAATTCTTCTTAACATCACAATCATAACACTATCATCATAGGAACAAGCACAAGTACTATAGTGCTATTACGAGTCACACAATGCAGGTTCTTGTCACATTGAACCTTCTTTATGTGATCTCCAATCTCAAAAGTTGGGTTACTCAAGAAGGTGACTTCCTTACGGATTTAAGCCCATCATTCTCGATGGTTTATTATTTTCATTATGGACTATAACTTATTTCATATCCTCTTAGACAATAATTTGGTAACATCAATTTGCATAGCTCTTGTTCTAAGCTTTCACATATACATGTCGTCTACTAACTTTCCAAATATTAATGTCACATGTTTAATTATATTTAATTATAATAAGATAAACATATGAAATTTAGAAATTGATTTCTAGTAACATGTTTGAACAGATGCATCCGTTCAACTCTTTTATTCACCGCAAATCTACAAATTTCATTTGCAACACTTTCCAAAGTCAGTTTTTCTAACTAAGAATAATGAAATATAAGATGTTTTATTTAAAACATCCCATATTTCAAAGATATCCAACTTGAATTGAGTGAATATATGGTTTTCAATATTACAATTTATCTCTTATACTAAAAGAATTGCATTTCATAAATCAAGCTAAATGAGACAATGTTACTTTGTATTTAAAAAAAAAAGCTAAAAAGGAAAAATTTTTTTTGAAAATCTTCCAAAATAAAAAAAAAAAAAAAAAAATGGAAAAGAAAAATTGGATGTGGGTCAACTTCACTATAATTATGAATGGTCATGGATATTTAGCACACATAAATCCAAAATTTTAATACCTGCTAACTTATGAAACTATATATATATATATATATATATAAGCAAGAATTGGATTTGGAGTTGGTGAAAATATCAAAAGTTAAATCCTGCAACCTATATATGACTGCCCTTTCCTGGGTGTGACCTTAAGGACACCTATGGTGTACCATGCATCTTTGCAAGCTCAGGCATTGTTGACTGCAGTAATGTGAGTAGCGTTCTGCAAAATTTTCATTTAACTATGGATAATTACATCTATGGTACACAAATCCAATCTAGAGCATGATAATTCTTCTATATTTTCATCCAATATTCTTTTTGAACCATTGGAGCCAAGGCTAGAAGTCGTACCACCACATAGAGACTTCAAAAGGTGATTCTTTTTTTTTTTTTTTTTTAATACTCAGATGTCCACCTTACAACGATTAATCCTGGGGTCTACGATCCAGTCTCTCTTTACGCAGACCAGGTAAATCGTGGGTTGTGTCCCAAACTGGCCAGGGTCCAAAAGCCCCTCCAACTGATCTGTCAAAGTGTTGAGCAAGTCAAACTCATGTATGCGCCTTGCCTTCCGAGGAACTCCTGTCTTTCAGGAAATATCCTGCCTTCCAGGAAAAAGACTTGCCTTCCAAGAGCCCAATGAATCGAACCTGCGATTTCTGAACTGCCCGTCTTGAAGAATTTTAAAAGGTGATTCTTATAAACTATTCAAACAACTTGTATATGTAGCACAGTAACAATTAGAAACAAAATATAAACCTCTTTTTAATACCAGTCAGGCAGTCACCAACGTATGACAACCATTCATTTTCATTAATCAACACTGTTAGACTAATCATGTTCAATTATGCAGAGAACCTCTAGAACAAAATAAAAATCACACTGGATCTCTTACTTCTCATAATTGTATTCTAAATAAGAATGTGTTTACTAGAGGTCTCTATTGGAGTTAGAAAGCTAAATTTTCACGTCAGCAAGAATTTAATGACTACGATGCATTTTCTAATAGATACACATCTTATATAACCCAAATTTTGTATACAATACAGTAATTCATTAACATAAACGCCTACATCATCTCTTTAAATTAAATATTCATGAACATTAAATAATTAATTTATGGTTTTTTAATTTTATTAAATCTAAAATTTAAACACAAAAACTGAAAAATTTAAATGAATGAAAATTTAAAATTAAAGTTTAAGTTTTAAAGTTAAAAATTTACTGTTTTTATGTTACACTTGGGATGTAAATAAAATTATGCAAATTAGTTATGAAATTATACGTCTTTTAAAATATTAAATTAGCATATTATACCAATTGAGTAAATAAGATATTTATAAGTTGTCTTTGCAGCCAAATGTATGTACCCTTTGACCCATGGAATTGTGTTGAGTACTCACTTAAGTTCTGAAGCATGAGATTTATAGCCATAAATAAGATATTCCATAAGTTCTGAATCATTGGATAATATAGGAAGTAGATCGATTCACTGGATTTGATAAGAGATCCCATATAGCGAACTATATACTTTTTATTTATGTTCAAATGGAAACCATATATAGATATTGTAACACCCTGAAATTTTTTCATATTTATTATTTTATTCTTTTATAAAAATAGGTTTGAGGTGTTATCAAATTCTTCTTCTTCTAATTTAAGTGGAAATATCACTTTTATTAAGTGTTGAAATTTGAAAATGTGATCGATAATTCGATAACGATAAAATAACAACTTAAGTAAAATTTTTATATTAATTATAATACTTGAAGTACTCCATTCGAAACTATTAATTTAAGATTTAACATAAAATGTCGAATGCTGGATCTTTAGAAATATTAAATAACGTGCATTAACATAAAGCTAACATAAAAATATTATTTAAATAAAAGTTGACAATTATATTGTTTGGAAGCTTTACTTGGCAACCCGTTCTCATCTGAAAAGTTATTATAAGAGTGAGTATTTTGGAAAAACACTCGGTAAAAATACGTGCACATTCTTATTAACATGATATAAATATAAAACTAACATAACATATCGATATTTCTTAGATTTAGAGCTCAATAATTTTTTTAAGAATTCTCATATCCTGTAGGATTTAACATAACTGACTCAAAGATTCATTCTGTAGAATTTAACATACTTGACTTAATGATCTATCCCGAAGGATTTAACATAGAATTCGACCCAAAGGCATTATAGTATTTCATACCAAAATTAATATAAGTATCAAGAAATAAGAATTTACAACTTGCATGATGTATTCTTACCTCAATGACACCAAAATAAAATCTGAAAATATGACTTGTAGAATAGAAAAATAAATTATTTCTAATAGATTGTGTGTATGTGAATTTATAGGGAGTGCACCCCCTTTTTTTTGGGAATTATACTCAAATCATCAAACGTCATATTAGTTTCAACATTTGAATTCCAAACACATTTGATGTAATTAGAACATTGATGAGATTAATTAGATTAATTGTTATTAAATTTAATAGGCTAGTTTTATTCTCTTCAATTTCCAACGTAAATGTATGAATTTAATGAAAGTTTTGATTTATTATTTTATTATTATTTATATTTTGTTTATCAATAAAATATAAATTTTAGAACACTTTCTTTATATCAAAATAACTCGAGTATAAATAGTCTAAAAATATTTATTATTGAACCAATATATGATATTTATCACGAGCTACAAAATGAGTATAATATCGATATATTTTTATCAATTTTTAAAATACTTAATTATTTGAACCAAACGGCTTATGATAAAATTGTAAAAGTACACGTAAAATAAATCATTTATGCAAATGAGTGACTTGCATGTATCACTTTAATTTTTGAACTTTAGTGTGACGACAAGGCTCAACATGGACTATTTTATTTGCTAAATTACCAATATTAAGCTTAGGCCCCGTTTGAAAAATAGTAAGAAAATTTCGAGGTGTTACAGATATTAACATTAATCAAATTATGTAGATGTCGGGATGTCCAAACAGCTTCACTACTGTTACATCTAAAATAAACAATTGCATATATTAAATCTTCAACAATAGATCGTGTATTTTAGACGAATTGGAATAGGTGCTAGAGAAACAAAACAAAACATTTTTTAATAATCAAATAATCTGTTTCTCATAGGCAGAAAGACAGATTTGCTCGAGAAATGAATAAACGAGGGACGGAAATTTTCTATACTAATGAGATATCTCTTTTACAATAAGATACATCTACATAGTGAGGGGAACACCATGTTAATCAATGAATAATATCGGACATTGAAATGTTTTGCCATTACTCTCTATCATTTCATTAGTAGTTAAAAAAAGCATAATATATTCAAATTGAAGGCCTGGAAAATGAACAATAATTTAGTTGAATTTCAATTCCACATAAACCAGTATTATTCCAAGTAAAAATACTCAAGTAAAAATCTAATTAGATATATACCTGTTGTAAGTGAAAAGTCCATTAAAGTTTATTGGTGAATAACATTTATATTCCTGTAACCCTAGAAATTATTATCATTATATCCCTAATTCTTACCTATAAATATAGGGCTTTGGTTTTTAATAATACACACAAAAAGTTTATTGAGTTTTCTCTATTCTTTTTTCCTCTCATTTTATAACACGTTATCAGCACGAAACTCTTAGAAGGTAGTAATTTTTTTCATAATCATCTATCACGTATATCAAAATTAATTTGATAATACGTGAATTTTACATATACATATGTTGAATATGTAATACGTGATCTCATCTTTTTCGATCATTATGTTTTCTTTGTACCTCCCTTTGAATTAATTAATGTTTTTTTCCTTTACATCAATCCACGTGCATTTTTATGGAGATATATTTATATTAAATCAATTGATATGCATTAATTCATGTTCCTATACCTTCCTTATATTTAGATTAGCCCTTTACGTTCTACACATGTTTATAATTTTTTTTTTTTGGTTTAATTGGTCAATGTTCTTTGTAAGCAAGCTTCAATTTCAAATCTCTATTTTGGCTGATTCTATATATATATAATATACAAATAACAAATAACTGTACCCAACTCATCTTTTCTCTTAAATTCATTGGTTTCTACAAATTTCATGTCTTAATTGGTTAATACTAATTCAATTCTTTTAATTGCACATAAATAGAATTTCATGCCATAATATGTGAATATGTTTCTACATGTCACCAATTTTTTTTGTGTTTCACTCAACTCACGTTATTAATTCAAAATAATATTTTACATGTATTTGTATATTAATTAATGGTGAGCAATTGGATGTATTATCATTTTTTTTTTATGTTTAGTTATGAAACATTACATTAAATTTATTTTTAATTGTTGTTGCTCCTGAAATAGCACAACATTATAATTAATATTCCAGAAGAATATTAATCATAGATCTATTCGTTGTTGCTCCAGAAGTAACACAACATTATAAGAATATTATTTGCTCCTGAAGAGCATAAATTATAACTTTCAATATTCCAGAAAAATATTGACATATTGCACTTGAAGAAATAATAGCAAAATATAATCTGCTCGAGAAGTAGCATAAGTTTCGAAGAACATATTATTTCAAAGTAGTGTTTATTCCTAGAGGAAAACACGTAACTTAAAGTCATGTTGATATTGACTATTTGATTAACATATGATGATTAATCATACTCTTCGAAACTAATTGTATTTTCTTATTGTGTAGTTAAACAAATGGCAAACATTACGAAACTTGAGTTTGCTGCACTTGACATATCTGGTAAAAATTATCTGTCATGTATACTGGATGATGATATCCATCTCGTCTCAAAGGGTCTGGGAGAGACAATAAAAGAAGGAAACAATGAATTCCTGCAGGATCGTGCAAAAGCACTCATTTTCCTCCGTCACCATCTTCACGATGGATTAAAAATTGAATATCTCAATGAGAAAGATCCACAAGTTCTTTGGAAAAAATTAACTGAAAGATTTGATCATCAGAGGACTATAGTCCTCCCCAAAATCCGTTATGAGTGGATGCACCTTCGTTTGCAAGACTTTAAAACGGTTAGTGAGTACAATTCTGAATTGTTCAGAATATGTTCAAAGTTGACTTTGTGTGGAGAAAAAATCACCGATGAAGATATACTGGAAAAAACTTTCTCTACCTTTCATGCCTCAAATGTGCTCCTGCAGCAGGAATATCGTGAGCGTGGCTTCAAAAAGTACTCAGAACTTATATCTTGCCTACTAGTTGCTGAACAAAACAATGACTTGTTGATGAAAAATCATGGATTACGTCCAACTGGTTCTGTACCATTGCCTGAAGCAAATGGTACCACATTGTCTGAAGCAAATACAATATCAAGACAAGGACGTGGACGCGGACGCGGACGTGGACACGACACGGACGTGTACGTGGAATAAATCATGGAAGAAATAATCAACAAAGTTATCAACAACAAGGCAATAAATTCAAAAGGCACAAAGCAAACGAGAGTGGCAAATCTAAAAAGGAGCATGAAAAAAGTTGTTTCAGATGTGGAATGAAAGGGCATTGAGCACGTATGTGTCGTACCTCAAAACATCTTGTGGATCTCTACTAGAAATCAATCAAGGGAAAAGAAAAATTGGAGACTAATTTTGCTGATTATGATGGTCCAATTGATGTGACTCATTTGGATGTCTCCGATTTCTTTACTGATCCAAATGAAAATATTGACCATTTGCTTGGGGATGGTGTGATAGAAGATATAGATTAATTTACTAGTATTTCTTTCGTTTTAAAAAATTCAGTCTGAAATATGTTTTTACTTTTCCGCACAAAAAAAGTAAAACTATATTATGCACCGTTTATTTCATGATATTAAGTAATGTTTACTTATTTAAATCTAAATTCAAGTTTTTTTTTTTAAATTTTATTTATTTTGTTATATTTATAGATTCATGATTGATAGTCAAGACAGTTGCTTAATTGATAATGCAACTACACACACTATTCTTCAAGACAAAAAATACTTTTTGGACTTAATATTAGCTGAAAATAATGTTAACACGATATCAGGTGCATCGAATATCGTTGAAGGCTCCGGAAGAGCTTGTATTATTTTATCAAATAATACAAAATTATATACTGACGATGCACTTTATTCTACCAAATCCAGAAGAAATTTGCTTAGTTTTAAAGATATTCGCTGCAATGAATATTACATTGAGACGATGCAAGAAAATAATGTTGAATATCTTTGCATCACTTCTTTTGTATCTGGCAAGAAGCAGATAAAAGAAAAATTTTATGCACTCCCATCTGGCATGTATTTTACATTTATAAAAATGGTCGAATCAAATAATGTTACGAACCAGAAGTTCGTTGATTCAAAAAGTTTTATACTTTGGCATGATCGACTTGGACATCCAGGAGCCATAATGATGTGTCGAATAATAAACAACTCACATGGACATCCTTTAAAGAACCAGAAGATTCTTTTATCTAATGATTATCCATGTATAGCTTGTTCACAAGGCAAGTTAGTCATTAGACCTTCAACTACAAAGGTCAATATTGAATCTCCAACTTTCTTGAAAAGAATACATGGAGATATATGTAGGCCAATACACCCACCATGTGGACCATTTCGTTATTTTATGGTATTAATTGATTCTTCTACAAGATGGTCACATGTTTGCCTACTTTCAACTAGGAATGTAACATTTGCTAGACTACTTGCTCAAATCATAAAATTATGAGCACAATTCCCCGATTACTCAATCAAGACTATTCTTCTTGACAATGCTGGTGAATTTAGATCACAAGCATTTGATGATTATTGTATGTCAATTGGGATTGAAATTGAACATTCAGTTGCACATGTTCATACACAAAATGGTTTAGCGGAATCGTTTATTAAACATCTACAACTTATTGCTAGACCATTACTTAGGAAAACAAAACTCCCAACTTCTGTTTGGGGTCATGCCATATTACATGCTACATCATTGGTTCATATAAGACCAACTGCCTATCATCAATATTCACCTTTGCAACTTGCATTTGGTCATGAACCTAATATTTCTCACCTACGGGTTTTTGGTTGTGCTGTCCAAGTTCCTATTTCATCCCCACAACGTACTAAAATGGGTCCCCAACGAAGACTTGAGATTTATGTGGGTTTTGATTCACCATCTATTATTAGATATCTTGAACCTTTAACAGGTGACTTATTTACTGCACGTTTTGCAGATTGTCATTTTGATGAAATGACTTTCCCAACTTTGGGAGGAGCAAAACTATATCCTGAAAAACAAGATAGAATTTCTTAGAATGAGACAACTCTATCTCACTTTGATCCCCGCAGCAATCAATATGAACAAGAAGTTGAAAAAAATCATTCATTTGCAAAGAGTTGCAATTCAACTACCTGATGTATTTGTTGACACGAGAAAAGTGACAAAGTCATATATTCCAACAAAAAATATTCCAGCAAAAATTAATGTCCCTGCAGGACAATTTGCTGTGGCAAATGAATTTCAAATATGCCAGAAGCGTGGTCGACCAGTTGGTTCAAAAGACTCTGTACCTTGAAAAAGAAGAGTACATGAGAAAAACCAACCAAAAACTTCAAAAGAAATCACATTAGAAAAGATTGATCAATTAAATATTGAATGTACGGTTCCTGAAGAACCAGAGGTGTTTGAAAATAATGAGATCTCAATAAATTATATGATATCTCATAAATTATGGGAACGAAATAATATTATTATAGATAATATTTTCGCCTTTAACATGGCTCTTGATATTATGCAAAATGAGGATCCTGAACCACAGTCTGTTAATGACTGTTGAAATAGAAATGATTGGTCAAAATAGAAAGAAGCCATACAGGCAGAATTGAATTCTTTGGAGAAACGAAAAGTGTTTGGACTAGTAGTTCGAACACCTGAAAATATAATCACCGTTGAATACAAATGGATTTTTGTACGAAAGAGAAATGAGAATAATGAAATTACAAGATACAAAGCCCGACTAGTGGCTCAAAGTTTCTCCCAAAGACCGGGAATTGATTATGAGGAAACATATTCTCCCGTAATGGGTACCATCACTTTTAGGTTCTTAATTAGTTTGACCGTGTCACAAGGGCTCGATATGCGCCTTATGGATGTAGTAACTGCCTACCTATATGGTTCATTTGACAGTGACATATATACGAAAGTCCCTGAAGGATTTAAGGTGCCAGGAATAAATGGTACATGTCCGAAAACTATGTTCTCAATTAAATTACAAAAATCATTATATGGATTGAAACAATCCGGACACATGTGGTATAATCGCCTTAGCAAATATTTGTTGAAAGAGGGTTATAAAAATGACGATATCTGCCCATATGTTTTCATAAAGAAAACAAATATTTGATTTGCAATTGTGACAGTTTATGTTGATGATTTAAATTTAATTGGAACTCCTGAAGAGTTCAACAAAACTGCAGATTATTTGAGAAATGAATTTGAGATGAAAGATTTGGCAAAAACCAAATTTTGTTTTGGATTACAAATTGAATATTTTTCAGATGGATTATTTGTTTATCAATCTATTTATACAGAAAAAGTCTTGAAACGCTTTTATATGGATAATGCACATCCATTGCCATCACCTATGGTTTTTCGATCACTTGATTATAAAAAAAAATCCATTTCGTCCACTTGAAGATGAAGAAAAGATTCTTAGTTCTGAAGTACCATACCTTAGTGCAATTGGAGCATTAACTTATCTTACAAATTGCACTCGACCTGACATAGCTTTTTCTGTAAATCTCTTTACAAGATATAGCTCTACACCAACTCAAAGGCATTGGAATTGTGTTAAACATATTTTTCGTCACCTAAAATGTACTATTGATATGGGACTATTTTATTCTCAAAAGTCAGGATCTGCTTTAGTGGGTTATGCAGATGCAGGTTATCTCTCCGATCCACATAAAGCTAAATCACAAACAGGATATATGTTTACACGTGGAGGAATAGCTATATCATGGAGATCTGTGAAGCAATCATTGAGAGCAACATCCTCAAATCATTCTGAGATTATTGCAATCCATGAAGCAGGGCGAGAATGTGTATAGTTGAGGAATATGACCCATCATATCCAATCATCATGTGGATTGACTTCAACAAAAGATAGTCCAACAATTTTGTTTGAAAATAATGCAGCTTGTATCGCACAACTCAAGGGAGGCTATATCAAAGGCGACAGAACGAAACATATTTTTACAAAATTCTTTCATACGCATGAACTTCAGAAGAATGGTGACATTGATATTCAACAAATTCGCTCAAGTGACAATGTGACTGATCTATTCACAAAAGCGCTGCCAACATCTACATTCAAGAAATTAGTTCATGAGATTGGAATGCGTCGACTCAAAAATTTTCAGTGATCAACATCAGGGGGAGTAGTTGTACTCTTTTTCCTTCGCTTAGGTTTTGTCCCATTGGGTTTTCCTAACAAGATTTTAATGAGGCAGCATTTAATTTTAATATTCCAAAATAACTGTACTCTTTTTCCTTCGTTTTATTTTTTTCCCATTGGATTTTTATCAAACAAGATTTTAACAAGGCAGATATTTTGTAATATGTTATTCAAGGGGGAGTGTTGTAAATGAAAAGTCCATTAAAGTTTATTGGTGAATGACATTTGTACCCCTGTAACCCTAGAAATTATTACCATTGTATCCCTAATTCTTACCTATAAATATAGGGCTTTGATTTTCAATAATACATACAAAAAATTTATTGAGTTTTCTCTATTCTCTTTTCCTCTCATTTTATAACAATACCTAATTTTTCTCTTTCCATAGAGAGAGAGAGAGAGAGAATGTTATTTTGGCATCTGTCACTCCCGTATTGATTAAAATATAGATTTTTATTTTATTTTATTATCTTACCTTTAAACATAAACTATGAACAAAGATGAGAGTATTTTGTTAGTGCCTCCGAAAGAGATACTAGTATTTTATCGTAAGAGATATTCATGGAATTTTTTTCAACTAGAAACATGCTTTTATGTCATTAGATCATTATTTCTTTTACGCACTCTACCACTGCACGATAAAAATGGAAGCTAAAGGAAAATACTATTAACATTAAGTTCATCAGAAAACTAAATCCTCTATGAAGAATGTATACATTTATTGACTAAAGATCACACTTACGATTTATCTAAGAGAAAAGTTTATTTATACACAAAGCATACATTAATCAAGCATCATATGAGACAGTTCACTGTTTAAATATTACCACAGAACCATCTACATACAAATCACGTAACACGACTTTAGATTGTTGGGAAAATGAGTGATTTGTGTATAGATTGATTATCAGTTAACGTAATAAAATAACAAATATAATTTAACAATAATATACATAAAATAGAGAAGAGATTTAGAAAGCAAGTTTTGAGAGTTACGTTGAAGACGCTGTCCTAAAGTTATGTTGCATCCCCTTCGTGCGGATGCTTTCAGCACTACATGACTCCAAAATAAAACCCATGTGATTCACACTCGATTCCGCTTCTATGAGTACGACTATATAGAGATAAAGAACAAGCCTTTAACGAATTGCCAAAATATAGGAAAATTCTATGAAATATAGATGTGGTTATTTTTTCAAGTTATGATTTCTCATGTTATTTATCTCTATGAAAATTACTCCCTTTTATAGGGATAAATTTAACTCCTACAATCAAGCAATTAAAATATAAATTATAATATGTATTATGGTTTTTTAATTTTACGTTAAAATTGAAAATTAAAAGATTTTAATTTGAAAGGTTAAAACTTTAATTCTTAAGTTACAACATTAAACAAATAGGAAAAAATAAAGCAAGTATTGAAATAAAATATAAACAAACTTTTTCTTTATTTTCATAATCGATAGTGGAATGATTGTGAATAACGCCTCTTGATCTGTTTGGCGGCCTTTAGGCGTTTCTGTTGCTCTGATGGGCGAGTGTAACCTGAAAGGTGAGGGTGGGGCTTTCTCCCCCATTTTACCTCCGATGTGAAAATCAGTAGGCGCGTTAGGAGAAAATAATTTTGGAATTCAGAAGGCTAAAAAATGTGCAATCAAATCATATATGTTGCCCTTAGGAGGTATTTATTGACGTCGGAAGTTGAGCGGGAGCCGAGTGGTTGTGGTGCCACGTGTCCCACGTTGGCCTTCCCATTATCCCCACGTTCGGAGTGGGGAGTTTTAACTACCTCGGGGGTTGTGCTCGTGGTGACCATCGTGTAACCTTATTAATTAATCAGAGGTTTTGAGGCTGTGTAACCTTATTAATTAATCAGAGGTTTTGAGGCTAAGTGTTGAGATGACCTTATAAGTAATCCCATGCCTGTCGTTGGTCTTGCATAAAGATAGAGCACCCCAAGGGGGTCGACAGTTGATTGTAGAGGTAGAGCTCCCCAGGGGGGTCGACGGTCTCTTGTGGGGTCGACAGTCGATTGTAGAGGTAGAGCTCCCCAGGGGGGTCAACGGTCTCTTGTAGAGGTAGAGCGCCCTCGGAATGGAGGTCGACTGTTTCACATTGGCGTGTCACGATTTACATTGCCTATCTCTGGAAGTGGTTTCCTATGTCAACTGATATCATTAGCCCCCTACTCCTTGTACATATATATATATATATTCGACCGAGGAGTAGCAACCTCTTAATTTCGGGTTTCCCTCCCCCCCCCCTTTTTATAACAAAATTAACTCGAACGAATGAGTCGAGTAGTGTGATTTGGTCAGGAAGACTATTTCACTATATACTTTGGCACCCAACCAATGGGCACGATTTTGGAGGGAATTTCCCCCCCGAAAATCTTGAATACCTTTTGTCTATAAAAGGGGGTGGCCCCTCACATGTGAGCTATTGGTGGCCCCTCACATGTGAGCTATTCTCTTTTCTTTTTACATCTTAGTGTCTCCTTTTTTTCCAAGATTTCCTCTCCTCCAAGTTAACTTCCTCATCTTCTTCTTCTTCATTTTTTGCAAAATTATGTATAAAACTATCATTTCTTCTTCTTCTGACGAAAGTAGCGATGAGGGGCCAATCGATGCCGAAAAAAATTCGGCCGGCTGGTGGGACTACCGGTCCGACGTGGACGGTCGATCGACCAGCCCCCTGTTGCGTATCCGGGCGGTCGGTCGAAGGTTTAACTGGTCGAAGTCCTTCGGCTTCTCTTCCTTCGTCCGAGTCTGATAGCCCAAACCTTTCAGTTGATTTTCAAACCTTTATTTCAAATTCTCCCAAGGGACATGTTGGCTCTACCAAGTCTCCAAATCAAAACTTAGAAATTGAGCGAGATCCGGCTGGCGAGATCGTCCCCCTTCAAATTCCAAAAAGTTTTAGCTTTTATAATTATCCACTTAAGTTAGAGAAATGTCTTGCTATGTATGATCGGGTCGACGATTACATCTATAGAGCCCCCGGGCCCAAAGAGAGGCTCCCCGGGTCCGACCCCCATGAGATAGTGGTGTATAAAGACATCGTGGATGGTGGTTTTCAGCTACCCATCCATCTTTTCTTTGTGTCGATTTTCAATGAGTTTCATATTACTCCTAGTCAAATAAACGCCAATGCTTGGAGAAAAGCACTCTACTTCTTGTATGTTTGTCTTAGGAGGCGAATTCCGCTTTCCATAGACCTCTTTAGGCGTGTCTTTGAGATACACGTATTAGCTCAGTGCAATGCGTTCGTCTTTTTTACCTCTAGGGTTCCGTTGTTGTTTCCTAAGTTCAGGAATTCGAATAGTGGTAGGAAATCTCGGTTTTTCTTTACCCGGCCTTCAGTAGGTCGGTTTCCTTTTAATACCATTTGACGGCACCCTCAAACTCGCCTTTTCAATAGTCAAGTAGATGCTTCCTCTACTCTAAAAGCTCAAATTCAACAGCTGGTTGATACACCCCCTCTTGCACCTAGCTTAGGATCGGACCTGACCATGAGGAACATGTTGATAGTGGGGATGAGTCGTCCTACTGGTAGGCTGCTTACATCGATTTTTATTATTTTTTACTTGAATATATTTCTTATTTGTACCTTTTGGGACTAATATATTTGGGTATGTGCATGCAGATATGGACTTTGATTTGGACGAGGCGTTGAAGACCCTGTCGGGAGGTGACAAGGGTCTCTCTCCCATTGACGGTAAACTCTTGAGCTTCCCTTCTTTGTTTTGTGTTCTCATACTCTTTTGTTTTGTTGGCCTGACGAGTCTTACCTTGCATGTACAGGGATGAAATTTGACCTGGAGGGGACCTTGAACTTCATGCCCGAGCAAGGGCATGGAAGTGATCTTGAGCCATGTCCCGCTCCTTTAAAGAGGAAAAAGATGGTGGCCCAAAGGGAAAGTCCTCAGGTAGCAGAAGAGACTCCCCAACCCTCAGACGAGCCTATTGAGGTTGCTCCTACTCCTAGGTCGGGCTCTTCCAGTCGTACGCGAGGGGAATGTGAGGGTTCTCTTCCTATTTTCAGGTTTCCTCCCCCCCGGGGTTATCGGGAGATGGAGGTACTTAAGTCTTTAGTGACACCCATGCGGACTAGGTCGATTGCAGGACGTAGCGCAGATGATATTGAGAGGGCTACGGCGGTCTATCTCTAGAGGGTACGCTTCTAATTCTATATATATGTACATACACATTTTTTTTAATGCATGGTCATACCACTCGACTCTTATATTGTCTTCTTATCCTTTAGGTGGTGGCGCTTCAGATCGGGCTTGCTGAATCGAGTCGTCGCCAGGCCTTAGAGCTGAAGACTCTTGCAGAGGAAAAGAAAAAGGAGGCTCATCACTACAAGAAGAAGATATCTTCCTTGAAGAAATCTCTTGAGGCGTCAAAGGCTCGAGCCAGCGAGCAGGAGACAAAGAACGACAATTTGCGGTCTGAGTTGGCTCGTGCTCGGGAGGAGGCAGTTGAGAGGTATAAAGCCACTGCTGGGTACACTAGGGACTTGGAGGTGTTTGTTGAGGAGTACAAGTCATCGTCTGATTATGCCGGGGCTTTGCGTTCGTACGGGGGGGAAGGCGATGGCAGTGTCCATCAAACTGACCAACGAATGGATATCGATCGATCACCCTTCCATTAATCCCTCATGTTTTGACAAGTTCCTTGCACAGCGCAAGGGGAAGGAGAGTGGGGCGCAGTCATCTAGGTCACTTGGTCCTTCGTCGCAGGGCGACAGTGGTGGTGTTTCCCCTTCGAGTTGAAGCATGACTTAGCAGTAGCGCCTTTTGCCAGTTCTCTCATTTTTATTTTTCTTGTGTTGCCTTTTATCTCTACATGTAGCATCGTTTCCTACTTGTCCAGGGTGTGAACAAGAGTACATTACATGCTTTTTGTATGAATACTATGTTATCGACGGTTATTAATGCTGAAGCCTGTTTCTCTTAGCGTTATTTCTTACGTTCAGCTATTTGATAGCATGGGTGAATGTCATTTGTCTCGCGTGCGCTAGGCCTTAGCTAATTTTTTTGACTTTTCAAGGCTCTCCGCCTAGCCCTTTGGACTATGTCGACCGTCGAGGGCATGGTCTGGCGGTTTAGGGCCTTAACCAAATTTTTGGTTTCAATGGCTCTCCGCCTAACCTCTTGAGCTATGTCGACCGTCGAGGTCATGGTTTAGCGATTTAGGGCCTTAACCAAATTTTTGGTTTCAATGGCTCTCCGCCTATCCTTTCTCTTGGGCAGTGCATCATTTATCTTCTGAGCCATAATTTCTTCCATCTTTTGTTCCAGGTCCACCATGGCTTGCGGGGGCTGCTGAGCTACGACCACTGGGGCCCTCACCTCCCGTCCCCTGCAAAGGGATGGGTGGAACAACCGCAGTTGGCGCTTGAGGCGGTTGCTGGTTCATCGCTTCCGTCGAACTCAATGGAGGGACCGTGTCTCTCTGCGACTGGTTTTGCAAGAGCGTCATCATTGTTGCCAACTGAGTCTCCAAAGCGCTGAATTGACTCTGCATCACATACCGCGGAGGTGGCGGTGGCTTGTGACCCCTTGCAACCGACTCCGACTCCGTCTCCGTCTCCGTCGTATTTCCAACCAAACGAGTATCACTCCTTGTTCGTCTTCTCGACATAGCTTTTTAGTTCAAATCGTTTCCCACAGACGACGCCAATGGAATGATTGTGGAATAACGCCTCCTGATCTGTCTGGCGGCCTTTAGGTGTTTCTGCTGCTCTGATGGGCGAGTGTAACCTGAAAGGTGAGGGTGGGGCTTTCTCCCCCGTTTTACCTCCGGTGTGAAAATCAATTGGCATGTTAGGAGAAAATAATTTTGAAATTCAAAAGGCTAAAAATTGTGTAATCAAATCATACCTGTTGCCCTTAGGAGGTATTTATTGACGTCGGAAGTTGAGCAGGAGCCGAGTGGTTGTGGTGCCAGGTGTCCCACTTTGGCCTTCCCATTATCCCCACGTTCGGAGTGGGGAGTTTTAACTACCTCGGGGGTTGTGCTCATGGTGACCGTCGTATAACCTTATTAATTGATCAGAGATTTTGAGGCTAAGTGTTGAGATGACCTTATAAGTAATCCCATGCCTGTCGTTGGTCTTGCATAAAGATAGAGCTCCCCAAGGGGGTCGACGGTCGATTGTAGAGGTAGAGCTCCTCAGGGGGATCGACGGTCTCTTGTAGAGGTAGAGTGCACCAAGGGGGTCCACGGTCGATTGTAGAGGTAGAGCTCCCCAGGGGGGTCGACGGCCTCTTGCAGAGGTAGAGCGCTCCCGAGGTGGGGGTCGACGGTTTCGCATTGGCGTGTCACGATTTACATTGCCTATCTCTGGAAGTGGTTTCCTATGTCAACTGATATCAGATACCATTCAACTTGTACATAATGATTTTTTTTTTCATTTCTCACCGAGACTCTTTTATAAATGAAAGTTGTCTGCTACCATATGAACAAATTCTGCTTTTTAACTAAAATGTAATATAATATTACAGATTAGAAAAACATATTTTAAATTTCTTTTCATTCATTGTTCAGTTTGTAAAATTGAATACATGAAAATACACCGAACTTACAAAAGTATTTCAGAAGAATGAAACAAGAAAGGGTATTGATTCCTTAACCTTATTTAAAAAAAATAAAAAAAAATCAGTTTGCTTGATTGCTTCTTTATTATGGTACAGTCCACTGTTAATATAAATATTGTCACTTCTATATTGGTAATAAAGCATCTTTATTTACTATTAGTAGCCATTCCAAACTGAACTATTTGCTCGGGATAGGCATCATTGGCTCCAAGTGATGGTGGTGGTGGAGGCGCCGCCACACTACGCCCTGCAAAATTCTTCTCGCTGATAGAGCTCTGGCAATGCCTGCCACCACTGCCACCCACCCACGTGCATCCATTTGGCGAAGGCGGGTTAACGGTCTTCAAGGATGGTAACACTAGATGTCCCATTTTCATCAATTCTTGTTGTTCTTTATCAAGAATTCTTGCAGCTTCGTAGGGTTTAATGGTTAGAACAAAAAATATTGCTACGATTGCTAAGAGAAGATTTTGGGCCCTCATCTTGTTCAACAGGTAAAGGGAATTCTTCACTGGAAAATACACGCGAATTGAAGATGTGTTTGTAATATTGTGTAGTTATGCAATGATCTGTGTGTATATATAGTGCATGAAAAGAGAAAACAGTGAAAATTTATGACTTGAATATTTCATGTTTTTAATTTCATGGCGCAAGCTTTGACTATTGACTCTAAACATTTGAATAAAAATAGAATTTGAATGGGTCATGACGAGGGCGAAAACAAGGATTATCTAAACTATAGAGCTCCAATTTTATTATTTTAATTTCTTATCAAATTAAAATCTTTTCTTATTTGCTAGCTATTCTTGTTTCTCGATCCAACTTAACGATTTCAATTGTGCGTGGACGGTGGATACATATGTATTAGCTCCGATTTGATTTCCATTTTTCAAAATTAATTTTCAACCACGGAATTTATGAGAACCATAACTTTTATAATTTTGTTCAAAATAGATTTCATCAACTTTTATCTAAATATGCTAAAATTTTACTTTTTAGCTAAACAAAACACTTGAAATCAAATCCACGCAATATTTAATTTTTTTCAAGTAAAAGATAACGTGTTATCTTGAATTGACTGGGGCTTTTGTTCTACGGTTTAGCATGTTTGAAGTTTTGGTCTCAAATATTGTGTTTGACAACAAGGAAGGAATCCTAATTCAACTCCGTGGCATCAAGGGCAAGTTAATGCAACAGTATAATCAAGGAAGTATACATAAGTACAAGGCACAAACCTCCATTTGGATATAAATTAATAAATAATTTATAAATTCAAACATTAATTTCAATCAAAACTAATTAATATTATCCATTTCTTCGAACCCACTACTCTTAAAACATTTATAAATTTTGTAATTGAAAGTCACCACCAACTTGAAGGAAAAATCCAAATTTTTATGGGCAAATTCATTTTTCTCTAAACCAACTCATCACACACATCTTCTCTTTATTTTTCGAGCCTCTAATGCGTTATAGATAGAGTTCAGAAAGATCAAATAAAAGAGTTATATATGTGGCAAATTTTGTGTTTTCTCCCTCCACATATGCATCCTTGTTAAGAAATTTCCTCATAGTAATCCATCCAAGGTTAACTAACAATGTCAACCGTGTTTGACATGAAAAAGGTAGAATTTGTCTATGTGCATCTGTTTTGGAAAATAAACCGGATGGAAGTCATTTCACTACTTTCAGGTGAAATGTTAAAGGTCTCCTTAAGCAATATAGGAAAGACCTATAATGGAAGTCATTTCACTAAATTAAAAATTAAAAATGAAACAAAATTTTCATACTCTTTGTGTCAACAATTGTAACTTCAAACATTGACAGCGGACCAAGATAGGCTCGAGCTTCCGGTAGGAATTTTAGAGAATAGAGAATTAGAATTCTAAGAAGCGAGTCAGAAAGATTGAGAAATAGAACCTTCTAATTTCTTATGACTGGTAAAGTCGAACTTGAGCGAAGTTCTTCACATATAATAAGTTCAACCTTTATTAGAATTGGACTAGTTCATTGGAAGTATGAATTTGAGTCGGTGGCCGAGTTATGATTTTATTTTATTGCAATTAGGGGTGGATGCGGGTTGGTTCGGTTCGATTCTCTTTAGAACCGAGCCGAGTCGAACCAAACCAAACTTTTCGGGTATCTAGTAAATGGAACCGTCGGGTCCAAATATAATTATGGAACCGTTCGGGTTCGGTTCAGTTCGTTAAAATTTTTAACATTTATAACAACATTATTTAAATACAACTAATGATACATTCTATGATTTTGGAATGTCAGAGACTAGTAAACTACTTTGTTCAAATGATCGTTACGATCAAAGTTTCGGTCGGCGGAAGTCACAGTTTCGATCGGAGGTCACAGTGTCGGTCTACGATTGTATAAGTTTTGAAATATTAGCGAGGTTGCGAGAGTGAGTGCGAGAGTCGAGATAACGTTATGCACTTTAGTGTAGGTGTTTAAGGTTATTTAGTGGATTTGATCTTATTTGGCTAAGAAATGAAACAATAAAATGGATAATTGGGTCAAAAATTTTAAAAAATTAGAAATGAAACAAATTATTGGGCAAAAAATTTGGATTTAGAAATTGTTAATTTATTAATTTGTTTAGAAAAAATTAAAATTAAAATAATTTGATTTAGTCAATATAAAAAAAAAAATTAGAAAGATTCGGTTCTTGGTCTAGAATCGAGAACCGAACCGTACCCGTCAGTTCTTAATTTAGATACCCGTTCGGGTATTTAATTTGACAAGAACCGTCGAGTTCGGTTCGATTCAGTTGAATTGTTTCGGTTCGGAAGATTTGTCCACCCCTAATTGAAATGTTGTAAAAGAATGTACAATCACAAGTGAAATTGTAGGTAACTTTCTATTACCTTTAGGCTTCACCAAAGTTCTCTCCCAGTCCCAATTTTTGGCTTTAGTAATGGATGACAATAGGAGATGAGGGTCAGAGCCCCAAAGTTTCTGCATTTTTTTTTTTTTTTTTTATATATTTGAAAATAAAACACAATAAAGAAAAAGACTTTAGCTTACAAAATATAAATCGTTGGTTGCTAAAGTTTCTCCTTTTAATTAAGGTTTTGAATCTTTCCGACCACAATCTTATTTTTACATTTTTTATTTTAAAAATATTGCGCAATCAGTTCCCAACCTTTAGGACCTCTAGAAAAATTTGTCACATCGCCATCCTTAATTTCATTTGCATATTTCGTTATGTTGCATAATTTCATTTACATCAACAATAAATTTTCCTCACATGAGATGCATGAGCTAATTTTTAGACAGATAAGTTGGCTAGATATGATTAACACATATCTGTATCTTTCATACATAAATGTTGGGTAATTAGCACAAAACGTCTCTACCTTTTGATATTTTTCTGGAAAACGTCCATATCTTTCATTTTTTAGCGGATTACACCCTCTTCTTTACCTTTTTTTTTGCGCAAAACATCATTCTGTCAACTCTCCATTAAAATGCTCCGTTAAATCAAAAGGTAATTAACACAAAATGTCCATACCTTTTAATATTATTGTGCAAAACGTTCATACCTTTCATTTTTTTGGCATAATTAGCACAAAGGTCCATACCTTTCAATGTTATTGTACAAAATGTCCCTACCTTTTATTTTTTTAGCATTTTCACCTCTACCTTTCACCTTTCATTGCAAAAAAGGTCATTCTCATCTATTTTTTCAATAAAATGATGATTTTATTCTCCTATTCAAATAAAACAAAAAGCAAAGATGAATTGCCAATTGCAACCATAGTCCTTAAATTTTTAAAAAATTACAAATAAATCATAAATTTTCAACCACCACCATTTTCCAACCCATCAAGCTGCCAACTATAAATCAACATAACACCACCTTTCGGCCACCATGCCCAGCAGACTCCACCTCCATAAATGTGGTTGTTTCGGACAGATTGGTGACCAATACTATGGAGAAGGGTATTGGGGAGAGTGAGGCGAGGCTGGTGGTGGTGGAGTCCGATAGGTGTTGTGGTCGAAAGGTGGTGCTATATGGATTTATAGGTGGCGGCTTGGTGGGGTTGTGAAAGTGGCGGTAGTGGAAAATTTCGGATTTATCTCTAATGTTTTGAAAAATTTAGGACTATGATTGCAATTAATTATTTATTTTTCTTTTCTTTTCTTTTCTTTTCTTTTTGTTTTATTTGAATAGGAGGGTAAAATTGTCATTTTATTTAAAAAATGGATGAAAATGACCTTTTGCGCAATGAAAGGTGAAAGGTTTGGGTGAAAATGCTAAAAATGAAAGGTAGGGACGTTTTGCACAGTAACATTGAAAGGTAGACGCCTTTTGTGCTAATTATGCTAAAAAATGAAGAGGTGTTGTGGTCGAAAGGTGGTGCTATATGGATTTATAGGTGGCGGCTTGGTGGGGTTGTGAAAGTGGCGGTAGTGGAAAATTTAGGATTTATCTCTAATGTTTTGAAAAATTTAGGACTATGATTGCAATTAATTATTTATTTTTCTTTTCTTTTCTTTTCTTTTTGTTTTATTTAAATAGGAGGGTAAAATTGTCATTTTATTTAAAAAATGGATGAAAATGACATTTTGCGCAATGAAAGGTGAAAGGTTTGGGTGAAAATGCTAAAAATGAAAGGTAAGGACGTTTTGCACAGTAACATTAAAAGGTAGACGCCTTTTGTGCTAATTATGCTAAAAAATGAAGGGTATGGACGTTTTGCACAATAACATTGAAAAGTAGGGACCTTTTATGTTAATTACCTTTTGATTTAATGGAGCATTTTAACGGGGAGTTGATAGAAGGACGTTTTGCGCAAAAAAAGGTAAAGGTGAGGTTGTAATCTGTCAAAATATGAAAGGTAAGGTCGTTTTCCACAAAAATATCGAAAGGTAAGGACGTTTTGTGCTAATTACGTCATAAATGTTTTATTAAATTTAGATTCAAAATTACACTGCTAACTGCCAATTGTCGTTGCACATTTGATCGTTGCTGGGCCCTCAAAACAAAAAAAATCCTTGCTTTGCCCTGTATGAGATATATCTAGGATCGATGTCACTTTTTAGAAATATTAACATAGTTTCAATTTACGGGAGTGGGAGGAAAATAAAAGTTAAAACTTCCAACATGCACATTGAAAAATATCATCTTAAAGGAAGAAGCTTTCTATATGTTTTCTTTAGGTAAAAAATAATTATACAAGTGATTTACGAAATTGAAAAAGCAAATTAAAATTTATTGAAGTAAAAAATCATGACAATTTTCCCTCTCCACTACAACACTTACCCCTTGTTTGAGCCCCATTTTGATAAGAAAATGTATTTTAAAATAGTAAATTTTTGGAGAATGTGTGATTAAAAATGAATGAAATTTTTTTGATTTATGTACAAAATTATTTTATGAAAGAATGTATGATTGAAAATGAGTTTAAAAAAAAAAATTGAAAAATGGGAACGAAACATAAGCTTAACGGGATCGACTTGACCTGATAATTGAGATATATGTAAACTTTATCTAAATCTGACAAGACATTGATTATTCCTTTTAATTAAGCACATTGAATAGTATATGAGCTCATTAAATGCAAAATGTACGTCTGATGTTCGAAAATATGTCACTCATGCATTTTGTCAAATTTCTCTAACCGATCATCCATCGCAAAATTAAAACTATGTAAACAAGCAAATCCACTATATTTCTATGTAAATTTTAACAAATTAAGGTACTTTTAGTTCGAAGAAATTCATTTAACAATTCCAAAAGTTGAATAAGAAAAAAAAAAAAAAAAGGCACCCGAAACCTTACGGTCACATCAAGTCTTCATAGGTTGCCTTTTATTTTTAAGTAAAGCTAAACGACTCGTGAGGATGACCGCATCGATGACCACTCACTCACATGGGTGCGTGGATCATGTGTGAATAAAATAATGTCCGACCACCCATCTGTGTATATGCGATCATCCTCGATGTCAAACTCGATGTTCGTGTAGCATGGTTGTTTATTTTTATTTTTACGAGTTTAAGACTTGGTTCTATCACGATAGTAAGCATAAATAAATAAATAAATAATATCTGCAATTTTAGACAACCACAATGTTCAAACAAGAGTATTTCAAGATTTCTTTTCGTGATACGTAACAAAGATAATTGAATGACCAAGACTTAGAGTTGAGACTATTTGCAAAACAGTCTGCATTGTAAGCATCGATGGAAGTATTTTATCTTCAATTGACTTGGGCTTTTGTTACGAGGAGTCAGGAGTGCGTTTACCTTTTGTTGGATTCAAACTTTTGATATGTTGTAATGATCTCTAAGCGGCCTTTGAATGTCAGAAGTTTTGGCCTCAGATATATGTTACATAGAAAGTAACACTATTCGATTCCACGGCCAAGTCATGCAACTCGATTGATGCATGACTCAAAATACAATTAAAATCGTGTATAGTGTTATTTAATATTACGAACTAAGTCGAATTTCAGACAAATGAGTACACTATATTGCATAGTCTTTTATTCGATCACAATCCACAGTCTATTTAAAGGCAGCTACACTCAAATTTTAAGAGAAACCAACTACTTATCTATATCTAAAGTAACAAATTAGAGATTTCGCGCTAATGAATGCGTTTAATATATCAAGAGAGACGAGAAATACACATGAAGGTGAAACCCCATAAAATTACATAAATAGACATCCAAGTGGATATAGCTAAAGATAACAAGGTGGTAAGGATCATGAAAAGTAAGATGAGTCTTGATGCTGCTGCCATCCCATTAGATCTAGTCTCAATCAACATAAGTCGTAACATTGCTAATAGAAAGAAAAATCAAAAGACGTTGAAACTCAGATTATTCTTTGTATTTTTCCTTTGTGCTCTTTCTGCTCTTCATAACACTTTCAAGCAGGGAAAGGCATTCAGCCAAAGCATCCATATCCAGGGTTTCAAAATCATTCTGTTGTTCATGTACACTTCATTGATAGTGCATCATGTTGCAATTCCCAAAATCGTTGGTTTTATCTTTCTTAGTCGTGAAATTAAAAATTTAAACCTTCTTCTCATCTCCCCTCTTAGACAAGCGCGTAAACAGTCTTCTTTTTTCTCTGCGCGTTCACAAGTTTGAGGGGTTGGGGTACCCACCTCCAACGACTTCGTAGAAAATCGTTTGTAGAAAATGTTGATGGGTAGATATCAAATAAAGTGGATTTTGATGTTGCACAACTTCTTACTAATCCTGGACTAAGGAAGAAGATGATCATCTTATTGGTGGTCGCTGTGCCATTTTTAGTATTGTCGTAATATTATTAAATCTATGACTGAAAAGTCCGACCTTGATTAAATTTTTCCCGCGTTTAACAAAATTCATGGCTTCCCTCCTGAAGGGTCTAAATTTTATATTCTTAAATTGGTTGATGTAGCCCATTTAAAAAACGAGTTATGGAAGCTCGGCCAGTTTAAATGTTATATAAATTCAAGCCATAAGTTATTTAAAAATCTAACAATTGAAGACATTAAGTTTAAGTAAATTTGATTACAAAAATTTATTAAATAAATAAGTTGCCGCATTGGTTATTTGTATGTTATTTTATATAGGTAACCCAAGTTCGAATTAACATGCACATGTTTTTATAAAATTATTTTGAGTTTTAAACTCCTCATATTGCACATTAAGTTAATTGGATGTAATAATTATTTTATTAGTGAGCATTCAAAGAGAGATTAAAAATAATATGAATAGTTCATTTTTCTCTATTTTTCATTATGTAAATATTTTATAAAACTTTTTAAAACAATTATTTTTTATGGCTTTCAAGCTTTTTAAATTCCTGTTAAAGACTCAATTTAACAAAGTTAGTGATAATATACCTCTCCCATTTAGTTTTTACTAAAAAGGAGGTTACAAGAGGATGAAAGTCACATTTTTACTACACCTCTTCTTAAATCCAAATTTACTCTTATTTCCTTTCAAAAATATTTTTTATGTTAAATTCAGTTTAAAGGAATAACAAGGGTGTGAAGGAGAAATGTTTTTACACATTTTGTTATTTCATATTTCCAAAAACTCAAGATAGGTGATGCTATGTATTTACCTTTTTTGTTCATTTGCATGCGCGTATATATATGATATGTGTTAGAATTTTTGAAGTTATGAATAAAGAAGTTTATATATGGGCAATAATTGATTTCTACGACCCCAAAGGATTCTTCGGAATCATGTGTTTTCATCTATAAGAAATGTTAAGTTCTTATTTTATTTTTTTATTTTTTATCTCTTTGTATATATGTATATATGCTTATGACCAAAAGGGTACACTATATGATATTAGTCCTACCGAGTTTAAGCTCACACTTTCTATATTGACAAATTTTTCAAATTAAATGATTGGTCGAAGAAGTGGGATTTACGTGGATTGTGGAGGATTTGAAGGGAGAAAGGTGCTTCATTTGTGTAATTTGTCACACTTGAAGAGTTTCTAGTTCTTACTAGTTATACAACTTATGTTCAATTTTTAAAAGATGTTAGTTTATCTTTCTTTAAGATTTCCTAGTTATTTTTCCTGATGTTTGTTATTTGGTTTAAGTATGCATATAATTAAAGTTGCTAAAGAAGTTAAGATTAAATATTAGACTTGTAAACAAAAATGTTTAGCTTACCATCTGAACTTTGTCATGCCATTCTGGATAGAATTCTTTGAATTTTTAGACAAAACTAGTGAGGTTTAAAAGCCCTATGAGTTTTTGTTCATTAATTTGGAATCAAGTCAATCGAAGGTTAATAGGATAAGTTATACTATTTTCCGTGTGCTATGTTCCGTTTACCCTAGTACAATTTTTTTTTTTTTCAAATGTTTGAGTGTCTGTCAGAGTACGTAAATGATATTAGAAAATTTTGAAATTTTACTATGTTGTACTTGAATGTATTTAGAAAATACTAAATTTTTTTTATAAAATTATGAATCCAATAAATGGTCCAACTAAGTTTGATCATTGGGTAGTTCGCTATTGAATTTAACTCCATTAATGCATGCTAGTTTTCATTTTATTCCTTCGTTTTAGTTTCGTTATTTACAATTCAAAGTTGTCTACCTTAAATCATTTGTTTTCAATAAATTTTAGAACTTGTAATAGAATACAAGGGTAACTAAATAATTAAAAGAAAATCAAAGAAATTTTAATTTACCCAAATTTTTGAAAGAAACAAAAGGAATATTGTTGTTTTTGTATTAATTTAGGTCGTTACTTCGGTGGTTAAGAAATGTATGCAATATATAGACGTAAGGGAAAAATTGACATTTCAAGTCATATTAACGGTGAGTTTGGATAGAAACTGTTATCAAGGATAACGGCCCCTAATTTGTTAAAAGTTGAGGATATGGGTGCCAAGACATAAAGATTGGGGATAGAAGTGCAAAAAGTTAAAAGTTTGGGATGTCAACCACAATTTACCCATTTGATAAATTGCTATTATTGATTATTTTGTTTTGATATTAAAAATCAATTTGTGTTTCAAACTTTTCATACAACATCAAGAGAACCCCTGACAACAGAAGAGCCATACATTTGATCATATGTTCTCCAACTTGGTTATTGTGATTTGATCCTATTAACGATCCCATAAATTTGATCACTACACCTTTCAATACAAAAAAATAATTTTACGTACCAAACTTTCCTTCACATATACGCGATATCATTAAGTCCCGCTTGATTTAACTAAAGAATTATAGTAACATTTAAATCAAAGTCAATAATTAATTTTAACCACATATTCTATAGAATTAACAACTATTCAACAACATATTTCATTAACTTTTATCAAAAATCTAAATCAAAGAGGGGATAAATGAATATAACTACTTCTATTTCTGCTATCACTGAAACAATGTTAACGATCCAATGTCAAATGAGATTATGTGTTTGTTCATGTTCGACCACACATTCTATAATATTACGACGTGTTCAGTCTGATACAAACAATTTATGGCGTTAATATTTTTAGATAAGAAAATATTTACTTCCAACTCATAAAACTCCTAATTAAAAGGATATGTTCAAGCTCAAGCTTTTGGCTATTTATGAAATAATATATATACATTTATTGTAACATTTAAATCAAAGTCAATAATTAATTTTAACCACATATTTTATAGAATTAACAACTATTCAACAACATTTTTCATCAACTTTTATCAAAAATCTAAATCAAAGAGGGGATAAATGAATATAACTACTTCTATTTCTGCTATCACTGAAACAATGTTAACGATCCAATGTCAAATGAGATTATGTGTTTGTTCATGTTCGACCACACATTCTATAATATTACGACGTGTTCAGTCTGATACAAACAATTTATGGCGTTAATATTTTTAGATAAGAAAATATTTACTTCCAACTCATAAAACTCCTAATTAAAAGGATATGTTCAAGCTCAAGCTTTTGGCTATTTATGAAATAATATATATACATGCATGCACTATTATCGCACATTGAATTCAACCAGGTCAAAATGCAAAATTAAACATAAAAGAGCCACAAACATGCACAGCCAACAATTCAGCCTCCGACAACGTAGGATTCTCAGAAGAATGTCACTTAGTCCACAAACCCGTTCCCATTCCATGCATCAAACATCAATCTTCGATCCAACGGTCACTTTTTTTCTCACCATTGCAACACTTCTCTCTCTCTCTCGAATCAGAAACCCAAAACTCAAAACTCATTGCCGATTAAGATTCACCGGCGTTTTTCTGTTTATTTCACTCCCTTTTTTTCAATATTCAGGCGGAACCCAGTGTTTGACCCATTACGATTTAGGTGCCAGAGTTGGTCTGAAATTAAAGGATTGGGGTTCTTGGATGCAATTAGAGATGTATCCTTTATGAAGAATTGGATGTAGTCGAGTTTTTGTTGTGTAAATTAAAATGGTATGGAACCCTTGAACTCAGTGGCTGTATTGTATCGCGTTTAATTTGTTGAGTGTGATCTGTGAATTATATACATGTTCATTTAGAATTTTCTTGAACTAATCTGATATTAGTTAACCTCTGTATCCATTTGATTGTTTAGAGGTCATATAGTACTGGGCTCTAGGAAATTAATACTGTGAGGAGTTCTTGAAACAAAAACAGCACTTATTAACTGTTTGTCAATCGAGATTAGTGTGTTTTTTGTATGCATATTGAGGTGTAGTGAAGGGTTCTTTGAGTTAGGCTTCTAATTCTCATTGGTTTGTTAATAGGATCTTGGCTATGAATAAATTACTTAACGGTTTCGTTTAAATCATGTATTATCAGTATTTTTTAAGGTTACTTTCTGAAATACCTCGTGAACTCCCAATGCAGGGCACACCGGTTAATATCATTGTCGGTTCTCATATTTGGGTTGAAGACCCTGAGGTTTCTTGGATCGATGGAAAAGTTACGAAAATAAATGGACAAGAAGTTGAGGTCCAAACATCTGATGGGAGGCAGGTAAACTAAAGTTTTTTGCATTAAACAGCTCTGTTAGTAAAACCAGTTCAGTAATCCTGAATACTTCTTGTTACATATTTTGTATCAAGGGAGTCTATTTTTTCCATTTTTTGTCTAAGAGTCCAAAATAAATTTGTACAAAAAATTACTATGCTCTAGCATTGACCATGCCGCTGTTACTTTCTATCATTAGTATTTTTTTCTATTTTTTTTTCCTATTTTTTTATTTTTTTTTTGGCTTTGGGCTGTGATTGCTTTAAAATTATACTAGTGCACAAGCCTCTTATTTGAAAGAACTATTTCTTGTTCCTTCCGTTAGTTCTACTTGTATTCGCACTAGAAGAGAGACTTGCGATGCTTAGCGTCCATGTTGTTTTTTTCTGTTTATATACAAATATATCCTTTTCTTCTTATTTACATTCTTAGTTCATTTCAGTTATGTTTCGAGTTAGGATCAACTTATATCATAATATAAATTGTTTTCGTAGCAAGTTTCTACCCGGGGACATTATTTACTTACTATTTTTGTTTGTTTGTTTTGTTTTTCCAACTTACCTAGGTTGCAGCTAATTTAGCAAACGTATATCCTAAAGATGAGGATGCACCTGCTGGTGGGGTTGATGACATGACCAAACTATCTTATTTGCACGAACCAGGAGTCTTGCAGAACCTGTCATTGAGATACCAGCTCAATGAAATATACGTAAGATTTAATATTGTAATATTCACTTTGAATTTGTGCTTGTTCTATGTTCAACCCGGTTAGAGAACATTGATTGCCGCAGCCATGGGTGGCTCTATCATAATATTTTACTCTTTAATTATGTCAGACGTACACTGGAAGCATTCTTATTGCCATCAATCCATTTCAAAGACTGCCTCACTTGTATGATGGCCACATGATGGAACAATACAAGGGCGCGCCATTTGGTGAATTGAGTCCTCACGTGTTTGCCATTGCAGATGTTGCTTTCAGGTAATTCTATGTTGAATAATCATTCTGCACTACTCTTTCATAAAAAGATCAGGCTAATTATACTAAGCTGATTGAAACAAAATAGGGCAATGATCAATGAGGGAAAAAGTAACTCTATACTGGTCAGTGGAGAAAGTGGTGCTGGTAAGACTGAAACTACTAAAATGCTTATGCAATACCTCGCCTTTTTGGGTGGCCGTAAAGGCACTGAAGGGCGAACTGTAGAACAACAAGTTCTCGAGGTAAGACAAAAAATTCCTTTATTGGTTTTATGCTTGTCAACAATGTTAAACTTTCAAGAGTATGGAATGTGAATGCCTAAATGTCATATCGGGAAAGTCTTTATGACTTTGTGGCTTCATGCAATTGTTTCAATGGTCAACTTAGGTCCATATCTTTGGTTGGTTATTGAAATTTAAAATGTCGAATTTTGATCACTGAATTTAGATCTATGTCTTTGATTGCTCACTAAAATTTAAAATGTCGAGTTTTGACCACTGAATTTTGAAAAATATTGTACATTACTCACTGAATTTTGAAAAATATTGTACATTACTTACTGAATTTTGAAAAATGTTGTAAATTACTCACTGTAAACTCGATATTTTTCAAAATTCAACAGTTATACTAGTGAATAATATACAGTATATTTCAAAGTTCAGTAGCTAAAACTCGACATTTTAAATTTTAATAAACAATCGAAAACATTGATCTAAGTTCGATGACTAAAACTCGATATTTTAAACTTCAGTGACCAATAAAAAATATAGACTTAAGTTCAGTAACCATTGGAACAATTAACTCTGAAAGCAAATACTTTATATTGTCATATCCAACATGAAGGTCGACATTGTTGTAATTTAAAGAAAACTAGGTGTTTTAGATGTATTGCTAAGTTAGTGGTAAGAAAAGATCAAACATAAAAAAACTGCATTAAACTGTTTACTTCTTTTATTGTCCAAATCCAAATTATGGGTTTTTTAATAATAAATAAAAACTTCAATAACGAACGTTAGAATGCGAAGCAAGTTCAAATTTCAGAAGTGCCCTACGGTAACTGTACTTTGGGCATATAATTTCTTGCATACACATCTAAAGTTCACTGATTGGTTCTTTGCAGTCAAATCCCGTCCTTGAAGCATTTGGGAATGCAAAAACTGTTCGAAATAACAATTCAAGGTGAGATGCTGCTCAAGTCCCGCTGTGAACTATTGCTATTTATTTGGTAGCATTTTTAAATTAACTTGGCAGCCTGTAGATTTAACGCTAATTCATTTATAATTGTGCAGTCGATTTGGTAAATTTGTTGAAATTCAGTTTGATAAGCATGGAAGAATATCAGGAGCAGCAATTAGGACGTATCTTCTTGAGAGATCTCGTGTTTGCCAAGTTTCAGATCCCGAGCGCAACTATCATTGCTTCTATCTTCTTTGTGCAGCACCACAGGAGGTTTTCTTCTTTCACAACACCATTCTTTATTTAGCTTATAATTGCGGTCGATACTCGACGAGCTTATATTTATCATCAAAGTTTTTAATCTTATCAGGAAATTGAGAAGTATAAGTTGGGACATCCTAAAACATTTCGCTATCTAAATCAATCGAATTGCTACGAATTAGTTGGTATAAGTGATGCACAGGAATATCTGGCAACAAGGAGGGCCATGGATGTTGTCGGGATAAGTCAAAAAGAGCAGGTAAAATCCGGTATTCAATATCTTTCTGCAGTCCCTTTGTTCTATCTGCACATACAAAAACCCTATTGCTCTCTCAGGACGCTATTTTCAGAGTTGTGGCCTCTATTCTCCATCTTGGCAACGTTGAATTTGCTAAGGGGAAAGAAATTGATTCATCAGTACTTAAGGATGATAAATCAAAATTCCATCTTCAGACTGTGGCGGAGCTTCTCATGTATGACTAGAGTATCTTTCGTTTTCAATATCTCCTAGCAATGTATTAGTTTCCAATTTGATTTATTTATTTATTTTTTTTTTCCGATTCTTAAGGTGTGATCTTAATGCACTGGAAGATGCAATGCTGAAGCGTGTTATGGTTACTCCGGAAGAAGTTATCAAGAGAAGTCTTGATCCTGATGGTGCAGCAGTTAGTAGGGATGGATTAGCCAAGACGATATATTCTCGCTTGTTTGACTGGTATAATGCTAATTTTATTTCTTGTTTCGTGTCTGGATAGTTTTATTCCCTGGTTCGGTCAAATTGATGCATTTATAAATATCTACAGGTTGGTGGACAAAATAAATAATTCAATTGGTCAAGATCCAAATTCAAAATGTCTAATTGGTGTTCTTGATATATATGGTTTTGAAAGTTTTAAAAGTAATAGGTAAGCATAGTTGATGATACAAAGATGATTGTGTCATTTTATTCATTAGTAATATTTCTAACCACTTACACATGCAGTTTTGAGCAGTTCTGCATTAATTTTACGAATGAAAAGCTACAACAACATTTTAACCAGGTACACAAGTTGACCCTTTTAGCAGAAGATTGTAAATCAGTGTTTCAACATATAATCGAAATACTGTGAAAATTTTCAGCATGTTTTCAAGATGGAGCAGGAGGAATACACAAAAGAAGAGATTGACTGGAGCTACATAGAATTTGTTGATAACCAAGATGTCCTAGATCTTATTGAAAAGGTTCCTCAATTTAGTATTATATTGTAATTCTATGGACTGTTAGTTACATTACTCTGAAGTTCGTGCGTGACAAAGACTTGGTGCAGAGGCTGAAACTGCCTATAAACTTGAAGTATTGCAAGGAAAACCAGTTGGCAATGCGTCAAAATTGACGTCTACCTTGCATTTGTCATTATTCCCAACTTCATAGAGATCTCCCTTCTAGATAGCTCTTGTCTGTGTAAAATCGGTATATTTTTCAAAAGCCATTATTATTATTATTTGAAGCTCAGTAACTTGCATCTTCTGCATTGTGAAGATTTGAGACATATCTTTTCAAATGCTAATCTGATGCAGTTGTTTACCATCATAACCTCTGTCAATTATGTTTTCAGTTCTTTAATTCAGTTTTGTGTTTCATTATGAAACCACAGCATCCTGAAGCAATATTTTTTATATTATTGTTTTTGCCTGGATTTTGCAGAAACCTGGAGGGATTATTGCTCTTCTTGATGAGGCCTGGTAGAATCTATAATTTAGTAACTGTGTATTCTTAACGTGCAATTTAATGGGGAACTTTTGCTTGTCTGCTCACACATAGCTAGCAAAGCATAGTTGATTTTATAATTCACATTACAACAACTAAAATTATGTTTCTTTGTAATGAATCTTTTTTTCTTTCTTGTTCTGTTTCCAGCATGTTTCCCAAGTCTACGCATGAAACATTTTCACAAAAGCTTTATCAGACATTCAAATCCCACAAACGTTTTATCAAACCAAAATTGTCCCGTACGGATTTTACAGTTGCTCATTATGCTGGGGAGGTAATCTAAATTACATATCCTGTTGTTAGTCCAGTTAAGTATTTCTATTTAGTCTTCTGGTGCATTGAAGATTTTCATTCCCTTTTCTCCTTCCAGGTTCAATACCAATCTGATCAATTTTTGGATAAAAACAAAGACTATGTTGTTCCTGAACATCAAGATTTGATATGTGCTTCCAAATGTTCATTTGTTGCTGGCCTTTTTCCTCCAATCCCAGAGGAGTCAACCAAATCTTCAAACAAGTCTTCTAAGTTTTCATCAATAGGTTCTCGTTTTAAGGTACTGTTAATATATTTTCTAACAGCTCCATGCATTGGGTTCTTCTAGAAATAGATTATCAAGGTGCACATTGCTAAAGGTTTGAGCTTATGAGATCCTTCATGTTGAAGAAGATGGAAACTCATGTTTTAATTAACTGGTACAGCTACAACTTCAACAATTGATGGATACGCTGAATTCCACAGAACCTCACTACATTAGATGTGTTAAACCTAACAACCAACTTAAACCTGCTATTTTTGAGAATGTCAATATCATGCAGCAACTACGTTGTGGTGTAAGTATGATTAAGATGCAGCTACTGAGTTTTTCCGTCATTTATAATTCATTGATTGCTTAATCAGTTAATTTTTTATTTATTTTTGTTCAACAAACAGGGTGTGTTGGAGGCAATTAGAATCAGTTGTGCCGGTTACCCTACTCGCAAGTCATTTTATGAATTTCTTAATAGATTCAGCCTTCTTGCTCCCGAGGTTTTGGAAGGGAAGTAAGTGCATCTTTATGTTCAACAATGTTGAGTTTAGGTGTTACTAATCTGCTGAACTAACACCTTCTTTATCCTATAATATAAGCAGCACTGATGAAAAAATAGCATGCAAAAAGCTTTTGGAGAAACTGGGTCTTGCTGGGGCTCAGGTGATGATAATTTTATTTTACTGATGACAAAATTTGTTTTATTTATTAAGTATCAAGCAAAGGAATCTATAATTACTCAATTTGCCCTTATATATATTTTCTTTCCGTGAGAGCAGACAAGTAAATATGCATAATGGTGGAAACTCTAATCCACTAAAAATGCAATCAAAATCATCTCGCTGTACAATAACTGTACTTCAATGTTTTTGGTGTTCCATTTATTATCTGCTTCCTTCAAAGTCAAATATTTTGGCTCGACACAGTATGCTTTCTCTCTCCAAAATGGGGCAGGGAAGGGAAAAAGATTCATTTGCTCATTTATCTGTGTCATATGCGATATTTTCTTTGATGTCCTCTTACTTTGTAATAGTTTGCCATTTTTTTAATCTAGATATACTATATTGTAGAACGGAAAGACAAAGATCTTCCTGAGAGCTGGTCAGATGGCTGAACTAGATGCCCATAGAGCACTCAAACTTAGTAATGCAGCAAAGACAATTCAAAGGAAGATTAGAACTCATATTGCTCGGACACATTTTCTTGCTTTGCAGAAGTCAGCAATTTGTATACAGTCCCTATGTAGAGGTTTGTTATGAAACATTTTGACTAGTTGAATCTTTAGAAATTTATGTTACCTGGTGCACCTTTTGTACTCTTCAGCTGACTTAAAACATTCTAGTTTATATAATACGTCCAGCCTTTTGCTGGCTTAATCTTGAGTGATTGGATTTTCATCATATATCCATAATGTGTATCTCATTTGGATTGACCATTCTTTTCCATGACTATCAGGAAGACTTGCTTGCAAAGAATTTGATCGTATGAAAAGGAAGGCTGCTTCTCTCAAAATCCAGACAAGTTTGAGAGGACTTTTGGCTAGGAAGAATTACACATCACTCAAATACTCAGTTGTTGTACTGCAGACAGGGATTCGGGCAATGGCTGCTCACAAAGAGTTTAAATATAAAAATCAAACCAAAGCTGCAACTATTATACAGGTGGCTGACTGTGTTCTTTTGGTCAAAATTTCTAGGCTAATCGATGTTTTGTCCTTAACGAAAATGATATTTTCAGGCTCACTGGCGCGGTCATAGAGCTTTTGCATACTACAAGAGACTCATACGGGCATCGATTGTGACGCAATGTAGATGGAGAGGAAAAGTTGCTAGGAAAGAGCTTCGGAAACTAAAGATGGTAGGTGGTACTGTTCTTACAGTACGACAGTATAACTATTGTACATCTATAAACTATTAGTCTCTTAACATTTGCTATGCTAGTGTATGCAATGATAGAATTTGATCCAATGGTTTAATTTAGATGCTGTTTTCATTACTTATACAGAATATTGGGATATGCATATGCCTATAGCATAATAGGGTCTTTTACCATCATTGGATATAATTACATTTGTATTATTGCCAGTTAGGTGAAGCATACGGACTGTTGTGTGGGATTGTGATGATATAGATTTGTGAAGTGAATGTACATTGTAGGTTGGACGAAATGAGATTATGTGTTTTAGATTACTACTTTATTCAGATTATGAAAAGTATTGACCATGTAAATTTTTCATCCCTGAAAATTCTTTTTATCACAGTTCTAATAGACATTTCAAAATGTGTAGGCTTCAAGAGAAACAGGTGCACTAAAAGAAGCAAAGGATAAGCTTGAAAAACAGGTGGAAGATCTTACGCTGCGTTTACAGCTGGAAAAACGTTTAAGGGTAAATACACAATATTCATGTACAAGTATATTATTATATGTTGTACAATTGTTTCCCTCATGCATGTTACAATGTTAGAATAGTTTTGTGAAGTGGATTGTTGTGTAGTTCTTAATGGTCTTCCACATATTTTTAATTAACTGAATCATGTGGGCATAGGCAAAACTTCAGTGTTATGTAGTCATGTAGCTTGCTTTTCGCTTATTACCAAAATTGAGCATATGTGCACAGACTGACTTAGAGGAGGCAAAGGGACAGGAAATTACAAAGTTACAGCAGTCTTTGCAAGCTATGCAAAGCAAAGTGGATGAAACAAATGCATTACTTCTCAAAGAACGTGAGGCCACTCAGAAAGCAATTGAAGAGGCCTCCTCAATTGTCCAAGAAACTCCTGTTCCAGTAGAAGATACAGAGAAGATTGATGCTCTAACTGCAGAAGTTGAGAACTTGAAGGTAATGCCAGTTAAATGTGATGTTATTCCCTCTCCCTTATTCTTAATCCCATTTAGCATACTCTATTATCATCCTCAAAGCTGTATATGGTCTTCTAATTCTTAGGAATTGATGCAATCGGAAAAGGAACGAGCTGATACTTCTGAAAGAAAAGCTGCTGAAGTCCTAGAATCTAGCAACGAAAAGAGTCAGAGGTTAGAAGAAACTGAAAAAAGAGTTCATCAGCTTCAAGAATCACTGAACAGGTAGCATAATTCTTATTAGTATCTTTTTGATTATCCTTATGATTGGCTTAGTGTCGTCTTTCATGTTTTTTGTTTTGAATAACTCCCATCCATTTGATTATGTTGAGCAACTTATAGTGTTGAAGATAATGTTTATTAACAACGTTCTCATATCTAATATTGGGCTGTCTATACGAGCTACAGAAGTTATTTAATTCTCTATCTATATTTAAGAGTTACATGCATTAGTTTATAACATTATAGGTAACTTGACCTCGTCACACAGAAGACGATGCATCGATGGCTACCGCCTCTCCCATCTTATGCATTTTAATAATCAACTTTTTGAGTTGCATTAAGAATTATTGATTCTTGGATTGCAAGTATTCTTTAAATTTATATCTTATTAAGCACTCTTGACTTCATAGCAAAACATTTGAAGAATCAAATATTTGCTTCCGCTCCTGTCCTCCTTTGCTTATAAAAAAGGCATTCGGTTTTTCCAGAATTTTTGTTGGAACTTCTGCTATAAATCTACATTTGCACAGAGGATAGATAGTCTATAAAAATTTTCCCCCTATTTGCACTCAAAGTAGTGACAAATTTAATTATGTTTTATGTTTGCACATGAGGTTAGTGGAAGGAAAGAGTGACCAAATGCATGATTCTGAGATAGGAAATCCAACATCAAACAATTTGAGAATAGCTGAGAACTGGAAGCATTATAATTTGATCATTATGAACGAATCCAACAAATTGGTAAACTGCTTAAAATGTTCACGGATAATTATAGGATATGGTAAATCATTAGATTATAATGAATCCAGTCGAAGAATCAAAACATCTTTTGTGTGCCTTTGTTTATTTAGGATTTGACCTAAGAGTTAAGTATGATAATTTTCCATTTCCCAATATAGAATAGTTGCTCATAATAACAAAACAGATTATAGTAGTTGAGAGAAGCAAAATCATGTTGATAATATCCTTCTTGTGTATCTCAGTTAAGAAGATCAATTGCAGATTAAAATATATCAGAAAACCAGTGAGGAAGATGAGGTTCCTAAATGGTTTCATCGGTAATTATGTTAGATACTTTAATCTGATTGTAAAAGTTACATCATTATATACTATGTTGTCATTTATGGTTGCTTGATGCGTGTTTCATATAGGGAAAGTATAAAAAAGACTGAAGCATACACTTTTAAGCACATTAACAAGGCATAAGCAATAAGCCTTGAATAATTAAAGCTTATGCATCAATGAGTTTGAGGGTGCTTTCACTTAGTCTTTTTAAGCTCCATGTGTGGCACTTAGCTAATCATTTCTTCTCCTGCAGCCATAGTTAAGACAGCCTCTCTTGTTTGGTGACCTGACAAGCACTTAGACAGAACCCTAGTAAAAAACTATAAAGATGAGAAATTAAAAAAATGGCAAGTATTGAAAGACAATAAAGAAAAATACACTCTTTGTATTAGAAACTCTCTAATTTGGTACAGAGTGTTTGCAAGCTCTCACTTGTCTCCATATAAGTACTCTATAGCTCTCTTTACTTAGACCTCTCTTTGGATGATTCATCCTATCCAATGATTAGGATTAGCCCTCTAGAGTTCTTTACGAATGGATATTCCAAAATACCACTAACCTAAACATATCCAAATAACCAAACCAAACGAATGCATATTCCAAATACCAAAATCTAGATGAATTGGATGCAAATATCAAATTTAAAAATCTATATCGACCGAATGCAAATATCAAATTCTAAAATCCATATCAACGGAACACAAATAACTAAATTTCAAATTCCAAATACCGAATTCCACATCAAGTGGATGTAATTACCAAATTCTGAATTTTGAATTATGTGGATGCAAGAATAAAATACCAGATTAACTACAAACAAAACAAACCAAATTCCTGAACACATAGATCCGAACCAAACCAAAACCAAATCCGAGAAAGAAAATTCAAAATTCAAAATATTAAATAACCTAAATAAAAAAATCAAACGAATTTTAAATTGCCCGAATGCAGAATTTAAACAAAAGTTGAAACATCAATAAAATCCAAAATCTCAACTTGGACAAACCTATACACCAAGATGCCTCTCGCAGCTATATAGAAACACCGAAAGCCTCTGTAGTGCTTCCGATCCATCAACATAAACAGTATGTATAGTACTTCCAAAGTGCAAATTTTCATCATCAAACACAATTATAAACAATAACAAATAGACTATAGATAAACTATAAAATCCTAGACTGCAACTATAGCAATGCAAAAGACGAAACTACCCTTCATAATATACTAAATAACGATTTTGATTTCTTTGCCTTTGGCGTTGTTTGCAAGTTACACTTCAAATTATTCTATTATGAATTTTCAAAATTGTTTATAGTTTATTAAGGATTGTTTTTGTAGCTTTTAATTTTTTGAGCATACGCCTCAAAATGCCTCGAAGCTTAGGCCTCTGACTCACAAGGGAAAAAAGCTACCCCATTTTCCTTTTTAAACGTTGTTGTCATTTGACTAATATAAGATATGATCTAGTGTGCCTCAGGATGATATATAGCATGTCAGGCCAATTTTCGGAGCTGAAAATGATTTTATGTGCCCCAACCAACTTGAGTTCAACTTCCAGACTTGTTGCTAGAGATGCTGATGATACATCTACTTCTTCTGATACAATGTCTAGTGACTCAGATTTCACCTTTCCAGCTCCTGTTACAACTCCAACAAATCTTTCTTCCTTCAATCCTGGTGCTTTCCAGCTCATAGTTCAGGATCTTTCAGCAGCTGAAAACTCAGGTCAGTCTAGTTTTCTTAAGAATCCCCCATCTACAATTAAAATTCTCTTGGCATTCGCAAATTAGCATTTGATCCTCCATCTTTTTATTCTCACTACCATGATTAAAAATCTTTCCACTTAACCATTTATCCCATTTTAGTCTTGTTATTGTAATGACCACAGAATTTCTCCTATAGGCCTTTCACTCAAGGGCTATTCCATTCATCCTTAGCATACATACTGTCTAATGGGAGTTAGACCCCAATATAGATTTAATTTGCATCCCAAGTGATTTGAACCTAAAACCTCCCCTTAAGACGAACTTAAGTTGAATTAGGTCTTGGATTCAGATTGCAAGGGATGTGTATTAAATCCAAGTTAGGGCCTAACCTCCAGTAGACAGCACGTATGCCAACATGTATGGCGTAGCTCCTGAGCAATAGGGCTTGTAGAGAAAGTCCGTGATCCTGTTACAAAAAACATATCCGTTCCAAATCTAAATAACTTTTGTTTTGGCAAAGTTGTAATAAGAAACTCCATTATACATTTCTTTTTCTCTTGATGGTTGGCTTGTGCAGGAACCGAACACTGGGAAAATGATCGGGAGGGGGCATTCGATGACTTCTTCTGATGCAAGTTTCTCTTTCCATTTGTTGTACCTATTTCTGTCCTAGCTTGATGTAGTTATCTAAATATTTACATTTTGACATTTTAGTACGTACATTGGTTCACATATAATGTCACCTTTATCCTGTCTTGTACAAAATACGTGTACATAAAAATTGTAAACATTAGCATTTATAATTCTTTTTCCATAATATATAGCACTAAATTCATTTTTCAAGTCTAATATAACTCTTGCATCTGCTTGATTGAGTGAAATTATAACTTCAACTTGAGATGAATTGATAATGTAACTTAGAAATTATATTCCACGCAGAAATCTAGAAGCTTGGCTTTGTTTTTAGTGTGATGATAATATTTCTTAGGGGAAGGCTGAAGACGTGTAGTAGTCTTCATCTCCTAGTCAAAATTTAATAACAATGAAATATTATTTTGTACAAGGAACCTTGTCCTTGACATGTTTATTAATAGTTTTTTTACTTGGTTACTAAAGGAAACATTTCCTTCCAGGTGCAACTAATTTATATTTCTAATAACATACATTCCCTTTTCTGTAACTACGATGATAATTAGAATACTGGTATATAAATCTTCATACATATTTTATGAAAAAGAAGCTAACTCGGGTTTCAAAACATATCAGTTTGGGATTAAGCTTCGATCTGAGCTTGTTAAATTTCTAAGACTTGGATCACTCAATGTCTAGTAGGCCAATTTTTTATTTTTATTATTTCATCCAGTGGTTCTTTTTTTGTTATCCTGCATTTTCTTGTAATAGTTGCTAGCTTTGTATGTAAATGTCCATAAAGAAAGATGTTAGTCCCCCTCCCACATCAGTACCAGTGGACGGCCCGCATAAAGCATCATCATCACCTGATCCTCCCATGTTGACTTTTCATCTTCCATCTCTTCGACCTTTGGTAAGACATTGAATTTCAGATTCTGTCAAATTTTCTTAATAGGCATGTATCTTCTCATTAGTTCTTACTGTGCCTTCCTTTATATCCTTCTTATTCGTATTCCGCAGATAGGTTGTTAAAAAGATATTAGGTAAATTTCCATTTGCAGAACTATACTTTCAGCCTTTATTCAGGATTGATTATTAGTTTTAGGAGGAATAGTATCAGGGACCACAAAATATATGGATAACAATGAGTAGTATTCTTGAATGTTTGGTGAGATTAAATTTTGATTTTGATCGAATAGAAAAAGTATAATTTAAGTAAAAGGGAATAAAAGCCAGACATAGGCTTACTCTAGTATCAATCTCGTAACTGTACTTCAATTTTTTAAATGGAATAACTACACTTTAATTGATTGAATCGGATAGTTCCATCCAATTCTATCATCTAAGTTGATGGAAATCAATGATGCAACAGCTAGTAATGATGATCGGCATTTATTTAATTAAAGTTGCACTTATTTTACATTAGCAACTAACGGCCACATGTGACGACCGTATTTATTGACTCTCACGTCACTGATTTTTCCGGTGGAAACAGACAAAGTTGGTTTAATTAAAATCAAGTGTAGTTACCCGATTAAAATCAAATTGGTTATTTGATTGAAGGAAAATTGAAGTGTAATTACCCTATTGAACAAAATTAAGTACTACTAGAATGAAAGTATAGTTGCCACAAACAGAATTATCATATAATTATTTTAGTAAAAAGCTTGAGAAAATGGTTGAATGCCATACTCAAGAATGAAGCATAAGTTTCCAAGATGTAATTTGCTACTTTTTCTATCATTCGTTGAGGATCATTCTTCCAAAATGTTTGACTCTTCTTGAGGACTGTATATAAGGATTCTGATTCATTTACAAGACAAAGTATGAAAGGTGAAACACTACCTATGGTTAAGACATAGGTGGACTTGTAAAAATCTGAAGTAAACCACAAGGTCCACAATTGGATTTGAACAAAGATTATGAATCCTCCTCTTTGTCTTTCCGTGCTTTTTTTGGTCAGAGTTCCAGAGAAGTCAATTGATAGAAAGATGAACTATCCCCCTCAGTTGCTTCCTATTGTATACGTACTGTAAGGTAAATTTGAAACTCTAAATTTTTTACAGTCTAGAAATATGAACACTGCCAACAGGAGCACATCCATTGACTCTCTCTAGACTATCTCTTTAGACGTTACAAGGTATAAATGATCTTGATCTTTTCACTTTTTGGTTGGTGGTTAGCTAGAAAAGTATGTTGGCAGTGGTTGAATTATTTCCTGATCAATTTAGAGTCTGAAAGTCACTCCAGTTTATGTTACAGATGAAGTAGTCCTCCAGTGGCATATCAATTTAAAGCTGGTATTTTTATTAGTACTGGGTCTTACGATTTCACATGTTAAAAAAAGAAGTGGTTTATGGATGTTGATTCGTATTAGGCTATGTCAAGTTCTGAGCTGGAGTACTGCTCTATTGATCTGGTGGCATACAACATACTTCTTTCTTTCCTTTTTCTTACAGAAGCATGTGTCTTAGCTGTATCAAGATAAGAAAATGGTAAAAGGCTCTTCCAAGAGTAACCTCCACAAATGTGTTGTTCGCTTTGTAATTACTCCTATTGTTTTGTGCATCTTCGGGTGAATCAATGGAAGTCCTATTTGGAATTCTACATATCAATAATGATACAATAGGAAAAAGAACTGTAATCTCATGTTGCTGCTAATTATTAATATAATATATTCGTATTAAGTAATTATTTTCTAATTAGCTTCCGGTGACATCAGTGAGGAAGAAAAGTTTAAAAACGAATATGGGAAAAATGATAAAGCTATGATTTCCTTAATCAAATTATATTAATTAAATAACTTCTTTGAGTATTGAAATCATTTAATGCCATGTATTTTTCCTAGCCTTATCATCTACTGTTAAACATGCACAACTAAATATGATAGCTATCAATTACAATATTCATTAATGGTAACCTATTAAATATGGTGGCATTCCTCATATTTCACTAGCATCCCACTCAAATTGATGCTTGTGAAAACGGTATGTATTAGTAACATCCCAAAGAATGAATTCTCAGAAATTCTGAGATCTGTTCCTTAATAGTCTTGTGTATATATTTTTTTTGCTTTCACAGTTTTCATCTTTATTTACTGTCATTTCTTAGTAACATGAAACTATAATGTTTCTTATAGTAGTTGTGGACAGCCATCTACTACTTGGTTTCTTAGTTATCCTTTTTATCTTTGTGCTACAAAATGGAAATTTCTGCTTAAACATTTCACCGGGAACTGTTAATGGAAATTTTGTACTTTTAATAGGCTTGAGCAGAAACTCACCAACTTAGAATCAGAAAATAAAGTTCTTCGCCAGCAGGCTCTAGCCATGGCTCAGAACAGTAAATTGATATCCAGAAGTTCAAGGTCAATTATGCAGGTATTGTAGAGTTTCAATAAATATGGCCACAAACATGTTATCAGGTTGCTTACCTCTCTTTGTTCTCATGACATGCAGAGGGTGGAAAGCTCAAAGACAAATGCTGTAAGTAAAATACATTTATGATACAATTAACTCTATTATAGATGCAGTCTGAGAATGCTGATACCTTGATAATATTGTAATAGGAATTGCATAGTACTACGATGAATGCTAGAGATCAATCAGATATGGAAGATAGACCTCAAAAATCTCTCAATGAGAAGCAACAAGAGTATCAAGATTTACTGATACGATGTGTTGCACAGCATTTAGGCTTTTCTAAAGGCAGACCTGTTGCTGCTTGCATTATCTACAAATGCCTCCGGCAGTGGCGTTCATTTGAGGCTGAGAGAACAAGCATTTTTGACAGGATAATACAAACCATTGGTGTTGCTATTGAGGTAGGAATCATAGCATCTAAATGCATGTTCTGCAAATCCGTTTACTTGTTTTATTTAGAATAACAGCCCCTTTATAACTTTACAAACTTTTCGAATTGAAGACTCAAGACAATAATGATGTGTTGGCTTACTGGTTATCCAATGCATCAACTTTGTTGTTGATGTTGCAACGCACAATGAAAGCTGGAGGAGGTGCTGGTGCAGCACCACAACATCGGCGATCACCATCAGCCACTCTATTTGGGAGAATGACTCAGGTAAGTAAAAATTTCATTTCAAACCATGTTTGGCTAAGCTTAAAAGAAGTTACCTTTTAGTTCCAAACATGTTCGTTTTAGTTACTTTTATCTTATTTTAATGAATTGTACATTTTTATGAATTAACTCTTACCTTATTGTCAAAAATAAGTAAACCTACTCATTTTCAAGTTTGATCAATAAAAGATTACTTTTTCAAAGCTTATTTATTTACTTTAACACAAACACTGAGCTTGCCAAAGATGCTCATAGTTGTTTTTCGTAAACATTTTTTAACCAAACCTTATTTATCCCAGAGTTTCCGCAGCACCCCGCAAGGCGTTAATCTTTCTTTACTAAATGATGATTCGGTCGGTATCTCACTCCAAGTAGAAGCCAAATACCCTGCTTTACTTTTTAAACAGCAGCTAACTGCATATGTGGAGAAAATATATGGAATGATCCGTGATAATTTGAAAAAAGAAATTTCTCCACTGCTGGGGTTATGCATTCAGGTATTTCTAATTGAACTTAACAAGTCAATACATTTCAGAAAAGCCGAAAATGGAGTTCAGTTATCATTTTCTCATTTACTACCCCACTTACTTTATGGGAATTTAATGGTATAGGCTCCAAGAATATCCAGAGAAAACTTAATTAAAGGAACAGCGCGCACACTAGCAAATGCTGCTGCACAGGAGATTTTAATTGCTCACTGGCAAGGAATCGTAAAGAGCCTGGCGAATTTTTTGAACATATTAAAAGAAAATCATGTAAGAACGATATTACCATTTCGCTTTGTGCTTATATAGATCTATTGTATTGAATTCCTATCATGTTGGTCCTATTTCTTGAATGACATAATTTTGATTGATGAAATCAATATTATTATCCAGCAGAATTACCTTGTCAACAATTGTAATCCATCTTTCTGGCGTTCAATTTTTACAAAATATGTGTGCCTATATGCATGCAAATTTGGTAGACCTCTGAAGTCTGCAGTTATCCATCAAAAGTACAGATTTATGTTGTTTCATGAATTAGTTTGTTACCATTGAGAATTGCGATGAATTTTACTTTCACCTTTAATGGTATTGACTTTCAATTTCACCATTATAATTGGAACTCAACGATGTGCCTGGCTAACTTCTTTCCAGTATGTTTGTCTATCATTTCAAGTAATGTTATATCTTATGATGTGTCTTTTCTTCATGAAGTGATATTGCTTGATTTGATATGGATATATATCTACATAATCTATTATATCTTTATTTACATTCAATTTTTGGTATGCTGTTGACATAATTTATTGAATATCTATCTTCAGGTACCTTCATTTTTGGTTCGAAAGGTGTTCACACAAATATTTTCTTTTGTCAATGTGCAGTTATTTAACAGGTATTACATTTTAGGCATATAGTCATGTGCATATCGTATGGACACTAATCTATCAATCTAAGAGGCTAATGTTGTTTTCCTTGTTACAGCCTTTTACTAAGGCGAGAATGCTGCTCATTCAGCAATGGTGAATACGTCAAGGCTGGATTGGCCGAACTGGAACATTGGTGTTACAAGGCAACTGAGGAGGTATTTCTTATAGTGAATTTATGATTCGGCTCGCTTTTTATATACCTGCTAAATTGGAAGCATTCTCCAGTATACAGGTTCCTCTTGGGATGAGCTCAAGCATATAAGACAAGCAATTGGATTTCTGGTATGGTTCCGATTTCTTCAGTTGATAAAGACATTCATGTTGCTAGTGCTAATCAAATAGAAAACAGAGCAAATTGTCAGCCTAATATTTTTGTCCTTTACCCAAGGTATCCATGCATACCATAGATCGAGTCACGCACTAACAAATGGGCAATGGGAAAAAAGTACATGGAAGGAGCAAATTTATGGAGCAAATATGTTAGTGTATCACAAGCGATTTGGCTAATTCTTGCTCTTACAAAATGAGATTATTTTGGGAAAATGCAGTTCCCTTTCTTCAATGGTATGCTTGGTTAGGACAGGATATCATTGGACCGTACTAGAAAAGAAAAAAAAAATTGAAATATTGTTAATTGTATTGTCTAGTCTGGTCAATATTGCATAGCAAACATAACTTCAATTCTTAAATGTATACACAATTTGATCACTTCTGAATTCATGCAACTTTATGACAAGATCAGGAGTTGCCCCCTCTTAGCACCAATCAAATAAAACTCTTACAAAGAAATAAAAAATAAAGATTTAAGAATATAATTATTCATTAATCCATAATTGTTAGACCTAATAATCATTTTGAACCTTCTGATTACTGAAACAGGTCATACATCAGAAGCCAAAGAAGACTCTGGATGAAATAAGTCATGATTTATGTCCCGTAAGAAGTTGTACATACTTTTCTTAAATAATCATCGCTCTGAAATCCACATTCATTGCTCAGAAATTCTCTGCAATCTGCAGGTGCTCAGTGTTCAGCAGCTCTACAGAATCAGCACCATGTATTGGGATGACAAATATGGCACACACAGCCTATCTCAAGACGTAAGTTCTAATTGATGCTTTATAATCATGCTGTGAATTATGAACATAGTATCTGATAAAAATTACAACTGGTATTAATGGTATGTATTGAACCTTCAACTGGTATGTATTGAATCTCCTCCATTAAAAAGCTTATGCAATTAGAGAGGGGATACATTTATTTATTTAAATTTAGTCTTCAACATGCCCCTTTCATGCAGGACATATTCATCTTTTGCCAAAGATTTCATAGGTGCACAGTTTTCACAAATGATCAATGGCAAGACTTAAAATTCCACTTGCTTTGGTACCCTGTAGAATAAAAAATGTGTGTGTGAGGGAGAGAACACATTTATTTCAATTTAGTTTTGAGCAGTATGATCAGATACTGTGACTTCTCATTAGTACTTTTTATATGCTTCCTTGGATGGAAAGATTATAGGATGTTTCTTCTTAATGGGGATCACCTAACTCTATATCTATGTTCTTCATCACTCACTCATTTGCATAATCACTTTACCGCAAGAATTTCGCATGTCATCTGTTAGGAATCCTGTATATGGAGATTGACAATGCAGAGTATATTAATCAGCAATTTTGTCTTTGTTGACTCTCATTTGACAGGTTATATCTAACATGAGGGTATTAATGACTGAGGATTCAAACAATGCCGTCAGCAGTTCATTCCTGCTAGATGACGACTCAAGGTTGAACATAAAATGTTTCTCATCCTATTTATGCCGTTGGATTTTATTTTCTCTTGACTTTTTTAGGTTAGAATTTCTTTCTTCAGTTGTTTATAACTTAATCTCCATTCCATATTGCAGCATACCATTCTCAGTAGACGACCTTTCCAAATCAATGGATCGATTTGATATTTCAGACATTGAACCACCACCACTTATTCGCGAGAACTCAGGCTTTAGCTTTTTATTGCCACAAGTGGAATGATCACTCCTAATCAAATTTCCGTCTAAATGTTTGCCAATACATTCTCATTAGTGAGGATACAAACCGAAAGGTCATATTTCAATAATGTAGTGAATGAACCATAAAGAACCTCACATTGTTTGATGGAAGTTATCCCATCTAGACAAGATGAGAACCATGTGCTCGAAATTCAAATTGGCATCCATTTGTGGTTGGTCCAAGTGCTTGTCTGTTTGTCCGAGGCAGATTATTTTAACCAGGTGGAAAGATCAAACTAATCATCAAATGTTGAAATTTTTTAGTTCACGGTTCTCTTTTGGAAAAGTGAGATAGTCTTTAATCTTTGATGACTTTCCATATATCTTTTTAGTACATCTTTTCCTTTCTTTTACATTGAAAATCTCGATATGAAAACTCGTAGTGATGCATGAGGTAGAAACCGAGCACTCAATATGTTGAAACTATAGGAAGCCATCCTTATTTATGGACTTTGCAGTGTATTTCCTTATAAATAGTAATGAAAAACTTATTTTTGATTCTTACTTTCGAATAAGTGTTAGTTTGAGCATTTCAATTTATGCTACTGGTATTTGCTGCTTTTGCAGCGACATCTTTGTGCCTTGAAGTAGACAAATATGGTTTTTAAGACATGGCTAGAGAGGGACATGAATTTCGTTTCCAACTTGAATGCCTTTGGGACATGACCAAAGAACAGTTGTAGGTTTAAACTGTATTGTTTGGTAGCATGTCTAAAAGACAGGTTTACGAGGGACTACAAATATTTCTTTTTATTATTTGTCGTTGATATTACAGGATTAAGCAGAAATTTGATGAATTTGGCAAATTCATTTCGTTGACTTAGTTAATTGTCTTTGTATGGTCATATTGAGAGGGTAAAGTAAGAGAAGATGTCTGTTAAAATATGTTTTACAAATATTTAAACGGATTCTCATTCTTAAAATGACAGCATCTAGATCAAACAGAAAATGTAGGAGTATATCGAAATTAACATTGTGATAGAGTTATAGATTTGATTAGATTATTTAAAAGGCGGTCAATTTTTCCATCCAATCATTTGTTGCCGCCTACACTTCTGTCGCTGAGTCTATCAAAATCCTTTGGCAAAGTGGCAAAATCCAATAATTTTAGAAGTCCCTGCTTGAGTTGTCAAGAGCTACTTAATAATTCCATCCACTAGATTTAACCTGCATTTAGCCAAAATGGAACCCCGCTTACTGTTTAAGCAATCTCCAATTTTAGTAATAGACAATTTACTGCCAAACAGTAGCACTTATATAATGCGTTCTTATTTCAAACTTGACTCCAAGTTCAGTATAAAGCAATCCTTCACTAAGTCACTTTTTTTTGGGCAAAAATCTGCATCTTTTCCTTCCCTTCTGAAAAGTAGTAGTTTTTGTTTTTCCTTTTGAACTGGCTTCTTTTTCTTGTTTTGAAGAGAAATTCATGGAGAAGTGGGATTGTGAGAGGTTAAAGGGGAAATGGGATACTGCAAATGTAAGCATTGAGAAAGATCTTACATTTGGATTTTCATGGCCTCAAAGGAACTATTATTGCAGCTTTTGCAAGAAAGAGTTCAAATCTGCACAGGCTCTTGGGGGTCATATGAATGTTCACAGAAGAGATAGGGCTAGAATGAGACTGTCTCCTTCGTGGGAATTTCCAGACTCAAACTCTAAAACCAATTCTAACCCTAACCCTAACCCTAGTTTTTCTTCATCATCATCTGCAACTAGGTTTTCACCTTATAATGTGAAATGTAATTCCTCTCTTTCTGCCTTTTCTTCATCACCAACTCCAGCCACTGATCGGCATTTGCAGCGAGATGAAGTTGCAACTCCTCTTGAAGGGGATATGGGCAAGAATCTGAAGAAAGGAGCCTTGCTTCGGGTCAACGATCTAACGGGATTTTCAAGTAGCAATGATCCTAGGATTTGGAGGGCAAAAGAGTTGGTTAAGCTGGATTTGAACAGGGGTTTAGTCCAACATGCAAAGGAGGATTTGGACTTGGAGCTTAGGCTTGGTTACTCTAATTAGAATCAAACTTCCATAGATTATCTAGTATTTGATTTAAGATGTTTATTACAAGACTTCTAATTTTTGTGATTAATGGGATGCTGCTTGTGAATTTCCCAGCATTTTCTTCACTAATTTCTAGGAAATCTGCAGATGAAATGTAGATCAAGAAATTAAGGCTGGATCTTGAGAAAGTGTATGCATGATACTGCATCATTAATATTGTCGATCAAAGTTCTGTCGGAATTTCCATTACACAACTATATTTAGTACTCAAATCTCTTAATTTTAGCTGAATTTGTCTCTTAAATTGTTGGTTTTTGCCAAAAATGTCATTCTATTAGACGACACTAGATAATACTACTTCCTTAATACTTTCAAGTGCATTTAATCCATGTTAAGAACGAAAGTGCAAATTATGTTTTGCTTTCAAAAAGCATAGAATTAAGAATGCTAGCAAGTATATTCCAAATCAAATCAGCTAGATTTTATGATCAAACAATCATGTCTTTCATTAATGCGTCTACTTCAAGGAATAATAGATCCAAATTAATATCACAAAAAATCATGAGAGCCATTGCAAAACCCATCAAATGAGTCATTCCACCGCCCACTGGCAGCTCCTTCACCGTATTCCAAATTCAATGGTTTTTATTTATAAAGATCAACAAAAAGCTCCCGTCTTCTTGTATAAGTAGATAATCATTATGAGTTAGAAGTAAATTATGCAAGAATTCCCATAAACAAGAACCAATTTTACTTAATATTTCAACTCTATGATATTTTTATAACACTGATAAGGCTCGTTTTTCCAAGAATCAAAGGGCAATCATGAATGCATTAAAGGTGATGAATTACATAGGACTTTTCAGTACATCAAATTTAAACTCAGGTTTAATCAGTTTGCCTACAAATCATTAAATTTCTATCAAGAAAAAGAACAACACAGGACAGTTCATATAATATCATGGAGGGGACATAAGACTATTTCTTTCCTGTTTCAGATATATATTCATACACATACAGAGAGACTAAACAGTATATTGTATTGTTGTGTAGCATAAATGAAGGATAAACTGCTAGTCCTAGTACATTTTGGCTTGTCATACTTGCAATGGTATTTTGGTCTGTGCATATGGAAGGGATAATATCAGTTTCCAATGTATCTGTTCCTTTGCATCTTCCCAATGAACTTCTGGGTGTCAGTGTTATGATGCCTTTCTCCTTATGGAAATTGATATTCGGCCAATAAATTAGGGTTCATCATGGTAAGTGATTGATTTTGAGTTTTATTTTTTGAGCATGTTTGGCCAAGCTGGAAAAATAAATAAAGTTATCCAAATACAATTCAATGACTAGTTTTTATTCTTTTCAAAAATATTTCTTTCTTTAACGTCAAAATATTTCTTTCACCAACTTCTGATGAATATAGAAAAATTATTCACATCTGTTGATTTGTTAAGAATACCCGAACTTAAAATTAATAAACTGAAAATTTTGCAAATCTTATGAAATAAATCCAAATGCAAGATATATATATGTATGAAAATTACTGTAAAGTCTAGAGGTTACATATTCCGTAATTTAATCATTTGACCTCTAAAATGAAGGACTTTGTCACAAGGGCTTCACGCCTATTGTTTACTTAGAAGCCTTTTCCTAGTTTGAATAATAGAGTCGTTCGTCCAAGTATATATAAACTCAGTTGACCATGGTCAAATTCAAGTTAAGCCCCTGTTAGATAAAAATTATTTGGGAAAATAATGTTTCAATAGTAAATTTTTGGAAAATGTGGAGTTATAGAGTAGAAAAAAATTTGTGTTTACGTCCAAAACATTTTATTATATGACTGTGATTGAAAATGAGTATGTCGAAAAAAAAGTTTTGAAATAATGGTTACCAAAGAGGGGCTAAATGTTATTTCGGGTCTAAATATACTTTGTGATTTCCATATAAAAGTAATATAATCAAATAACTAAAAGGAATCCGATGCGGACCTACGTAGCAATAGTAGTCACAAGACCTATACACAATTGATTCAACCCAAGAAAGTCAAGAAATCAAAGTTTAGAGTTTGATCCAAAAATATTAAGCCAAATACCAACACAATCGCCTATAATATGTTGACCTCGTGATCACAAAACTCAAGAATCTCATCGGATTGTTTAAACGCTACCAGGAACAAATCTTTGTAAGTTCCGAATTAGTTCAATAAAGATCAAGAATTGAAAGCAAAAATATGCTCACAAATTAATCTCTCAATTGTATATATAATAAAACTTGTTCTACAATGAAAATAAAGAGTTCTATTTATATGGAACTCATAAAACCATAGTTTACACGGAATTAAGATCTAAAGATTACAAAAGATACCAAAAAATAGAGTTTTAACATAATTAGAAGATTACTGAGATTTGAAAAATTCGCGTAATTGAATTATACTATGTGGCCGCATAGTTCTAACTAGGGGTGGGCGTGGGTCGGTTCGGTTCTAAAGAGAACCGAATCGAATCAAAATTTTCGGGTATCTAGTAAATGGAATCGTCGGGTCCAAATAGAATTATGGAACCGTTTGGGTTCGGTTCCGTTCGGTTATGTACTATAATTAAAATTTTTAACATTTATAACTACATTATATAAATACAACTAATGATACATTCAATGGTTTTGGAATGCCATAGACTAGTAGACTACATTGTTCAAATGATCGCTACGGTCAAAATTTCGGTCGACGAAGGTCACAGTTTCGATTGGAGGTCACGGTATCGGCCGACGATTGTATATGTTTTGAAATGTCAGCGAGGCTGCGAGAGTGAGTGCGAGAGTCGAGACAATGTTATGCACTTTAGTGTATGTGTTTAGAGTTATTTAGTAGATTGAATCTTGTTGGACTAAGAAATGAAACAATAAAATGGGTAATGGGGCCAAAAATAAAAAATTAGAAATGAAACAAATTATTGGAACAAAAATTTGGATTTAGAAATTGTTAATTTGTTTAAAAAAATTAAAATTAAAATAATTTGATTTACTCAATATAAAAAAAAAATTAGAAAAATTAGGTTCTTAGTCTAAAATCGAAAACCGAACCGTACCCGTTGGTTTTCAATTCAAATACCCGTTCGGGTATTTAATTTGACAAGAACCGTCGGGTTCGATTCGGGAGATTTGCCCAACCCTAGTTCTAACCTGTGGGGTCACCTCAGTTCCTTACTGAAATTTTCTGCATGCAAATATGCAACCGCATATCCCATTACACTATGCTACTGCATATTCTGCAACTCCTCTGTCTGTGGCTTAAATCAAGTTGATCCATCGTGTCTCGTCTTCAATGCTCAAAACGAAACTTGTCTCTTTGCTTGCTATGATTAATGCTTCGTCTACCGTGGTATGAGCAAGTAGTCTCATAGCTTCTTTAATCCTCTTCGCTCGCGACCTAGTCATAGGCCCTTCTTCAACGATTGATGGATCCTCGCCTGGACTTGCATTCATGCCATGGATCACATCAAAACCCAATCTTGTAGGTATTGTAATTGATTTCCAATATACTTTCTTATGTTTCCAATAGCTACTAATTATAAATTATATTGCAAATTAAGCTGTACTAGTAGACAAATATAAGTAAACAAATAGTATGGAGGGACGTCCCCACCACAGGTGAAAAATGGAAGCTCAAAATAGATGCGTTTATGGGGAGGATGAGAAGCTGCAAAAGGGTATGTTTTAGTGAAAGAATAGAGGACAGGCGTGGGAATGGGATAAAGGCAAACGTCACCACCATGAATTAATGGTTATCACTTTCCATTCACTCAGTTCCATAATTCCTTCTACTTAGCTTTCATCTGCACACGCCCATGCAGTTTACTCAAGTTTAAACATAACCATTCAAAACCCATATTTTTTTTTTCCTTCAAATTTACAACTTTTGAGTTCAAATAAATGTTTAAAAATGCTTTGTTATAGTATTTTTAAAGGAGGTTTAGCTCCTTTAACGTATGTATGGTGCATTGGATAATTTGGATGTAACATTGTCAGTTCCCAAAATAAAAATAAAAATATAATAATAATAATAATAATAATAATAATAATAATAATAATAATAATAATAATAATAATAATAATAATAATAATAATTGTCCATTTTGGAATTAATATGACTAAAATTAGTTGTACCACTCTGTTTGAATTAATTTAAGAAGATTGGACTTTGAAGTTTCATCTATAATAAAAGTTTTGAACCAAAATCGAGAGCTTATAATATCTACGTTTAGTATGTTAAATTAGCTAGAATCAAGAACATAAAAAAAGTTGAAATTTTTATCCTTGAGATATCCAATTCTACCATATGATTTCGTTATATGAAACGTCCCTTGTAACAATAAGGGAGTTAAACTAAAACTTTCTTTAATGTGAAATAATTAATCTTTTGTTGTAAATCCATCACATTAATAAATTGAAAGTTCTAAGTGTTGTCACTATGTTAGTCATCCACAAATACAATACTGATCAACCTTCTACGTCCACAAAGACCTCATACACCACGACTCGTATAATTGAATAAGTGTAGACTATTATAGCAAACAATTGGCATGTGGAATCAATATACCTGAATTAGAATATAATCAAACATATTCGTTTATTTTTTGAAAATCAATATTTCTAGGAAACTCACTCCCACTCATTTTATGATCCTCTAGAAATTTTACATTTCTAGTTTTCGACAATCTTTGGAGTACTTAAAAAGTTGGTAAGAATTTAAATTGAAGTAAAAAATTAACTTTAATCACACATTTTATGAGATTTACAATTTTTTAACTGTACATTTTATAATTTTTTATCGAAATATACTAAAAATCTGATTTTTAGAGAAATCAAACGGGGGCTTAGAGTAAATGTTTTCTTTTATTGTAATTTGTAACAACATAAAAGCTGTAGTTGGTTTTATGATTTTAATTACTCCAGATTCTCTTATTCAGTTTTTTGGGGTTAGTTTTTTTGTCTCAATTTTTATTTTAGAAAAGTCTAAAAATGAATTTAGGTCTTGCAAATTTGATGACTTTAAGTAAAATTTTCCAACAGGAAATTATGTTTACGGGTATGCCTCTTTGTGACTATCAATAACTCATAATAAAGGGTATAATGAATGTTTGTATTTTGTTGTAATATTCATAAATTCTCCACTTGACAGTATTCGAGTGAAAAAATATGTCTCTAATACATAGAGGGCACATTGTAATAGAGATTATATATATATTTTTTTTTGGCAACATTCTCATTCCTCATTAGGTACACAAATTGGTAATCATTTTTTGGAATTAATTCAAGATTTAAAAAAAAAAAATGGAAAAATTTGTATTTATGTCATTAAAAAATAAATTTTCAAATTATACTATGTTATGTAAATAATCCATGATATGTGAATCTTGGTTTTCATGAGGTTATATATAAAATTCCTGATTTTGGTATCGTACACATTAAAAAAAAATGGTGAATCACTGAATATATATTATACACACAGTAAAGTGATTTTATGTATTGCAGAAAAATGGTGAATCATTGAATATCTATGTATGTTGTAAACGTTTTTATATATTGCAAAAAAATGGGGATTTATCTATGGGGTGATTGTGATTTTCTGGAGTAAGAGATTCGGGATTTTGAATTTATTCGTATATGGTTTTATGGAATCCTGGGTTATCTTTGATAAATACTACAATTTTGGGATTTCGACAAAATAAAATTGGGGCTTATTTGATGAAGTAATAGAAACTATCCAATAAAATCAATTTATATATAGATGTTTATTGTTTTTTGTTTTTACTTAGTAAAATGCAGTAATAATGGTATAAAAGTTGTTGGAATGTATTATATGAATTTTTATTTTAAAATGGGTAATACATGTAATTTCCTCTTAAAGAAATCAATATTAGGGGCCCATTTGACATGACTTTTGAAAAGTCAAAATGAGTTTTGAAATTCAAAAGCTATTTTCAAATTTGTTTGGCTAATTTTATGAAGTGTTTCTTCTAGTTAAAAGGACTGTAGAAGAAATTAGTTCAATATGACTTTTTCTAAAATTACTTTTGAAATAAGAAACCTTTTTAAAAATTAATTTCTTAACAAAAATGAAGGTCGTTTATTCAGGAAATTCTTCTACGTAAAATAATAACAAAATTTATGTCACACAGAGCCTAAGTTCCACAAAAGTTATTGATGTTACATCCATACGATGCTAAGAGATCCAAAGGGGGAAGTGGTCTTAGGATTAATGAGGAAGCCTTGTCCCAAGAAGGTCAATAACAAATTTCTACATTTTACTAAGGGTTGGAAATGGCCCAACCTGTAACGGGCTCCTAAGGAAAACAGTGGGCTTTAGCCCAGATTTAATGCTTATTGGCTGTTAGGAGTAGCAAGGATTTTAAAATACCTAATTCAAAATGAAAGTTTTTTATTCAAAAATCAAATAATTTAAACTATTTAATACTTCATCCATCTCATTCATATAGACTGACTTTCTTTATTTTCTTGTCCCAATTATATAATCATGTTTTCTTATTGAGAAAGTTTTGTTTTGTATGCTTACTAATGTACCCTTATTTAATTTTTTTAAAAATTTATTTAAGGTCTCCACTTGGTATCCTGTTTAGTTAGGCGGAAATTCTGTCTAAATTTTTTAGAAATATGAAATACCTTGTCCTCATTCTGCACCCTCAATATTAATTAACCCCGTGACACATCAATAAGAACATCAAGAGTGACTAAAAAGGATCAACTCAAAAGTCCCTGAATCCTCAAACATGTCAAGAAATATCACAACATCCTCTATCACCCTATATGATTTTCTGATCAAACCCTCTACAAGGACAGGACTAATGACCAACTTATTTCCAGGCTGGTGCGGCTTCATTTAAAAAAAAAAAAAAAAAACAATTTAAATTCTGTATTGACTTCAAACCCTGTATACCCACGGACAAAACCATACCCACTGACCCGTCTCAAAAGCCACACCCATCTTCCCCAAATTGAAAGAATTTATCCTCTCCTAAAGAGTTTCTCGTGACCAACAAATTGAAATTTACACAGCACTCTCACTTGGCCTCACATCACGATCTTCGGCGTCAACTCAGGCGAAGGCGTCGCACCACTCCGTTAGCAACTCCGTTGATTTTTTTGGACTGAAAACGGTTCGAATTCGGTGTCCACATTTGAAGACGGCTTCACCTCTGCTCTAACTACACTTCAAAACATGATTGTGCCGGCACTTGCTTTACCGTATCCGGCAGACTGCTAAATCAGCACTACAAGCATCAATATCTCCCGACATTTTTCAACTAATGTTCTTTCCAGAGGTATATATGGAAATCACCCCCATTTCGTAGCTATGTGAAGAAATTGCTCAAATTTAATGGCTACCTTAGCTGGAATTTTTAGGACATAGTGTTTAACCATTCAATCTCTTCCATTAGTTGTGTTTTGTGATTTGAATTGCTGGACTTGAGAGTAGAAAAGAAATAAATGAAGACTGTTATGGTTTGAAATGCAAGACTTGTGGGTTGACTACAGAAGTTGAATGATTAATTTAATTTTGAAGTTGCCCAGTATTTATATACTGAACGTTTTCATTTCTTTTTGTGTGTTCTAGTGAGCTGTGAAGCTGAATTTAATTTTGTTCTGGTTGACCTGATCCATGGTTTTTAATCTTGTAGAATGGGTGGAAGGAATTATGGAATATGTCATAGCTGTAGAGCTAAGGATCACTTCTTCGATGAATGCCCAAAGAAACGCTGATGCCCTATGTGCAAGAATGGATTCGAGAAATGTTTTGTGGTGGAGAAGGAGACCAAAAATAAAGGGCGACTATTTCTTCGATGCAGTGACAACTGTGGATTCTGGGATTGGGTTGTGAAAGAAGAATCCAACATTCAACCCACTAATGACAGCGTTTCCTCAATGAATCCTACGACAAACAAAGGAGTTGAAGATATGTCAAACATGTTCAAATCTCAAGTTCGCCTCAATGATGACGAAGAACTACATATTTCGATGAAATGAAAGTGGCGATCCGCAAGTCCAAAGGAAGGTAGAAGGGAATGGGAAAGGGAAGGGTTTGTCTTGATTAGTAGATAGTAATCGAATGGGCCATGACGTGAAAGTTCCCACACTGTCCAAATATTCGCATGAAGGAATTTAGGCAGATCTTATTTATTTTTATCTTATCATGTAACGTTGGTCCTTTTGTCTCAATATTAAAAGTCTTTTATGTTGAATTATTCAGGTTTGCAAATCCATTAGTTATCTTAGTATATTGCAAATTGGATTTGTTACACATGATATAATTACAATAAAACTTTACTAAGACAAAAAAATGTCTTCCTCAAAAATCTGGTTACAGTTGCTGGAATTGAAGTTGCTGCAATTCTTACAAAAATCTAATTACAGTTGTTGGAACTGAAATTGTAGCTATTCTTACAAAAATCTGGGCACGGTTGCTGAAACTGAACTGAAGTTGCTGCTATAATTATACAAAAACTGTACTAAGATAAAAAATGAAGGGCTATCTATTCTTAGTTGTTGGAATTGAAGTTGCTGTTATAGTTGCAATTGCCTCTGCTGCTGCAACTGAAGGGCAAAAAAATGCTCCAGATCTTGCCCCGTTTGATTGACCACCATGACACATGTAAACATCTAAGTGAATACAGTGCCGTGTTAATTACATAACTTAAAAACTAACAAATCATCATTCCAGCCAAATAAATTTTGATATGCAAGCGATGCCAATTTCTTTCACCAATTTCTTTCACTTTAGGTACCAGGCATTACTCATAGAGAGCACGAATCAAGCAAGAAGAAAATTCAAGAGAAAAATTAAAGCCAAGGAATGCATGATCAGACATAAAGTAAACTTTTTTTTCATCTAAGGATAGAGTTCTAGGACCATGTAAATGCTACAGAAATAGATGCTGTACATTTCCAAGATGACCAATTTGACTTCACACTTATCATATTGAGAGTAAAGAGGGATCAACAATTACACTCGATATAATAGGATAACCAACAATGCTGAATGTCTGAACCAGTTTGACCCAAACTGAAGAGAAAAGATGAGTCATATCTTTACCTAAGCCATACAACTGACAAACGGTAAGACCATCATTCTGTCTTGTAAGCCCACCCATGTGTCTCCAGAAACACACAGCTTCTTTTATGGCTAAATTGGGCACCAACTGTGATGAATACAAGGGTTCTGGGCGAACTGGATCAAAGTTGCCAACCTTAAAGATGACAAAGTTAAGGATTAATACATGACACTGGACGATAAATATGTGCATATAACTAAATGGAAATGACAACTGAATATCATTTAGTGCTACCTTCTGCAGATGATCAAGAATTACTGCTCTCTCATATTTTGCACACTTTTTCAATCTAGACTTGCCTATAAAAAAAAAAAAAAAAGGAAGATCGATCACGTAATTACCTCAAGTATAATATATAGGTGCACAAGTAAAGAGAACTTAGCGTTGGACAAAGAACAAACAAGAATGTGCATTTTTTACATAAGACAAATCTTAAATGTAATATGAAAACAGCTTTACCAAAAAACGTAATATATGCCACAAACATGGTAACAGAAGACAATTTTTAAATATAGTAGTTTCATATGAAGATAACAAGAAGGTGCTACCATTAGAAGCAATTTGCATAGTACTGTAGTACAAGTAATCTAAGTAGAAATTTGCATACCTTACTTCTACCTTTCTTATTTGACTATCAAAACACCCCAAAAACTGACTACTCCATGAGGCTCCCCAAGCCACCGTGTTCTGGTACACTTGAAAAGTAGCGCGGCATTACTTGACCTATAATACAATAACAACATTAATACGACCATACATGGGAGATTTACAAAGTTGAGGTAGAAATATGCGTGATACGTTCACACCTTGAGAAGTACACATAACGTTCGCCGGCGATGGAGGAATCAATTTTGAAGACGGCAAGCCCTCTGAAAGGGAGAATGATGGTATGATGGAATATTGTGGGAACCGTAACTTTCCTAGTGTAGTCATCAATAATAGACGGGAAATACCTATTACCACCTGATGTGGGGTTACTGGCAGGGCCCCAAAGGTCAGAGTGCACATATTCGAGCATGCCTTTAGCTCTATTAACACTCGTGGAGAAAGAAGTTTTGTGATGCTTACCAAGCACACAATGATCACAAAATGGCAAATCTGACACACAATCATTACCAAAAGCACCTTTTTTATTAAGTAGCTTAAGTCCCTTGACTCCTACGTGAGCAAGCCTATTGTGCCATGTGTGTGTGTGATCAATCTTGAGAGAGGAGATAGAGGAATTCATATCTCTAATCACTTCCCCAGTAGTAATGTATATATCGTTTTTCTTAATTCCCTTAATGGAAACTAAAGCACCCTTGATCATTTTTAGCATACCATTTCCAATTTTACCAGTAAAGTCATCCTTCTCAAGTCTCCCTACTGAAATCAAATTCCTAGACAATTCAGGAATATATCTAACATCCTTTAACGTATACACAAAATCTGTGTCAAATTTTACGTTTATGTCACCAATTCCAGCGATAATACAGGCAAAGTTATCACACAGCACAACATGCCCAACTTTAGATTCATGCAACTTACAAAACCAGTTCTTTTCAGACGTCACATGAAAAGATGCACCAGAATCAAGTATCCACTCATGGATGCGGGAATTAGCAGTTAGATTTAATTCAGCAGTGTATGCAGCTGGACTTGTAATCATATAGACCTCACCACCACTTATATCAAAAGTGGATACTAACACATTTACCTCATCTCTCTCCTTAGCTTTTAGCTTACCCTTCTCCTTATGACAATCCTTTATAAAATGTCCTGTGTTTCCACAACCATAGCATTTTCTCGCCTTAGTTCTAGATTTTGATCTGGACCTACTTTTACCCTTCTTTTTCCATCCATTACCACTTGATTCGCCACTAGTTTGATATTCCTCATAACTATTTTGACTAAATTGAGTTCTACCCCGCATCATATGTACTTCACCATTCCTTTTATCATTTTTTCAACCTTAATTTCCATTTCTTTACTTCTAAGGGAATCTATGACAATTTCAGGTGTTAACGTGTCTCTGCCATACTTAATGGCATTCTTAACTTCCTTATAGGAATCAGGGATTGCATTTAGCAAAATTATAGCCTTATAAGTTTCGGACACAGTCTCGTCACAATTAACTATGTCTTGCACCAATTTGTTAAACACGTCTAGATTGTCATCAAGATCCTTTGAAGAATCCATTTTGAAACTGGAAAAACGTTCAAGCAGGTAAAGCTTATTAGGTGTAGATTTAAGCAAATACAAGTCTTCTAATTTCTTCCAAAGTTCTTTGGTGTTTTTTAATTTACCCACCTTTCTTAAAATAGCGTCAGACAAGTGTAAGATAATTGAGGTATAAGCAAGCTCATCGGCTTCTTCTTTTTGTTCTTGTGAAAAATCAGTTGAAAAATTGCCTTCAATGGCTTTTGAAACCTTTTGTTGGACTAAAATATCCTTCATTTTTTGTTGCCAAATAGCAAAGTCACCATTTCCGTTAAAAATTCCCAAATCAAAACTATGAGTTGTCATCTTCACACAATAGCCAAAAAAATGCACAAACCACAATCAAACCACACAAAGTAGTCCTAGGGGTCACAGATAATATACTCCGCTCTAGATTCCCAGGGTTTCGTAAGACTCGCGGTCTTAGATTAAGAGAATGTTCGAAAGGGTAAAGTCACGGTATTTCTAACGGAATAAGTAAGCAGCGGAAATAACAATGTAGCAAAAAATACGTCTAGCAGATAACTAGTCCCACAATAATTTTGATCACTAAGAATTACAAAACTGATTTTAAACCCAAAAACAAATACTCAATCAAAAGGATCAATTAAGAGCACATAACCCTAATTCTAGCACAAGCAATGGTTTCCAAGCAATGACAACCCCCAACCTATTGTCACCCCACACGGTGACGCGCTAATGCTGAAAAATTAACGGGTTAAGCCAATTTACCAGAGCGGACGTGTCTGAGTCCGTATTATCGAGAGAGATGCGAATCTACTGCTTTAGGACCGCAATCTTGGCCTAAAGTAATTCAGTAGATATATGCAGATTCAACCGTCGATCCACCGGGGGCAAAATTGTCCAACTTTTTCTGTATAACCTGAAACAGAAAATAAACAGTGTCGGTACGTTCAGGGGATTAAAATAAGCAAACTGCCCAAAGGAAGCTCGCCCGGAACCGTCGCCACGCGCCGCCGCCGGAGCTCCACGCGCCTCCGCCGCCGCCACACGCCACAGCCGAGGGAGCGCCTCAGCCTGCTGAACCTAGATATGAGTTCGGTTTCGCCGAAAAGTGGCTAGATTGGCCGGAAATCAAGGTTGCAACCGCGGTTCTTCAATCCCAAATCGCGATTGCCGCCGATTTTTGCCAATTTTCAGGCCGGGAAAGCTTCTACTGGCTCTGATACCACCTATAGGACCGAATTCCACAGCAAGCAGTGCAAAACCGGGCTCAGTTTACCAAAAACATCGACACCATTGCTTGAGACAACTCTAATATCACCCTATGCCGCCACCGGTCCGGTTGCTATGGATTGGGAAGAAGAAGGCCAAGAAAATACCCACAATATATCAACCACAAAGGTCACAGAGAGAGGGGGAAGGAGAGGCCGAGAGAGAGAAGCTCACAAAGAGGGTTTATTTCACTCTAATGGAGGCCGAGAGAGTGAGGGGAATATATGCCAAGAATATTGTCCAAAAAGGTAAGTTACAATTAGGGCTAAGTGGTGGATCAACAAACAAGGCTCGACTCAAATAATTGGGCCTCAACAATAATGGAATGGTGCGGGAACCGTGAGCAACACTATAAAATAGGTTACTTCAAACGGTCCATAACAAAGTGGATTGTGTTGTCTCGTTAATTGTGTCGATGTGCTAATCAATCATTAGGCCGAGGCCGATTGATAATAAACAACCGAGATTACATCATCGCCCGGGGAGGTCGTTTGACAACAAAATTGCCTAACAAAGATGACCGACAAAATGTTGCTGGAAGTCTGTGAAGCTTGCAAATTTGTGTTCGAAAGTCGACCCTTTTCCCCGGATTGGAACACCTCCGGTGGAATTAATTGACGGGAGTTCCGGTTTCTATTCTGGGGGAAAATGAAGAATGTAGGTTTTGTTCCTTTTACTGACTAAGATGTAGAGTTTCCCCCCAAATTGGTAAGGGCGCGTTACACCTCTAATGGAATTAATTGACGGGAGTTCCGGTTTCTATTTTGTGGGAAAATGAAGAAAGTAGGTTTTTTCTCCTTCTACTGACTGAGTTTTCCCCCAAATTGGTGAGGGCACGTTTTGTTTTGTGAGAGTTTTTGTTTCTTCTAGCTTCCCTCTAAAATGGGTGAAGTCCCTGCCACGTTGTTTTGTTTTCTGAGACTATTTGTTTCTTCCAGCTTCCCTCCAAAACGGGTGACAGTCCCTGATTTTTTAAAACCCTGTCAATGACCCTGTTTGGGTAGATTAATTGTTTTTCGATTCATCAATATGCCAACTGAAAAGTAATATTTGCAGTGCATTTCCACCTACATGAGCTAGAACCAGTTATCTTCATTGGCACGCTAGAGAGAATTCACACAAACTGAATGATGAATTGGTGGCCTTAATTACCTTTAACACCTACTACCCAACTAAACTTCCTCTTTCTCCGTACGGAATTTAAAGATAAGTATTTCCACAAATATATCATTTAAGTTATTCCACACCATTTTTGCTTGACCACACATGATTTAGCAATCCGGGTATTCACTGACTTTTATATCGAATTCATCTCTAACGAAGTTTATTTTCAATATGTATGATAATAAGGTCACTAACATGATATTGATATCAATGTTATATAGACAAAACGATGACTCTTTATAATAGTTACAAGTCGAGTCTTATCAAATTTATACTCATTTTGTGTTTAAGTGTCATCAATGAAAATCATGATCAAGCAAGGCTTGGTGGGATACATTTAACTTTTCATACTTACAGTTGAAACCATTAGTAATTCCCACCCCCCTTTTTTTTTGGTGAGGGGGAGGGGAAAGGGGCCCATGTAGGGACGGACCTAGAAAAATTTTTCAGTGCCGACAAAAAATTCTCGAATCCAATGTGCACTTGTAAATGCTAAGTCCTTGCCCAAGCTCATTTAAATGACATAGTACAACATTCTCATGAACATTTGAGGATGGTAACAGATCCAAAATCTAAAGTAAGTTAAGGTAGTCGTTGAACATCGATTGTCAACGGCTATTTAAGAGGTCTTTACAAATGACAAAATCTCCGGACAATTACGATATTAGTCCTTCATTCTCACAAACCCAATTATAACATAGACGTCGCCAACAAGTAGTTAACAACAATTTTCAATTTCCAATTTCCAATTTCCAATTTCAAGAAGACAGTAACAAAGTATTAAGTCAAAGTCAAACAAGGGAATGAAGGGATTTAAATGAGTTAGTGATATTCTCGTTAGAACCTGACCATTTTAGAATTATCCAGAGAGCCAATGTGGGAGAAAGAAAAAATGTGAAGAATGAAAAGAAAAACAGAGAAGAATGGGAAATTTGAATGAAGAAGAAAGAGAAGAAAACGAGACGAGAGTGAGACGCGGTCAGACGGAGCAAGATTGAAACGAGAGTAGAATGAGAACCACCGAGCAAGATCGAAGGAACTAGGAAGAAGTCTTCAAGATTGATTTCGATTTCAATTTCAAATTTGTTCAACTACAGTTGGCAAGAAAAAATTCAATTCAAGCATGCTGAGGGTTTTACCTTCTTTGCGAGGTAGCAGGTTTGGAATTTTTTTTTTTTTTTTTCCTGTCTCCTTTTGAATTAAAGACAACCCTTTATGGTTCTGAAACTCTTCACATATGTATTCGAACTCCAAACCCAATTTAAGTTGTATGACTCTTGTAGAAAAATGTTAAAAGGGATAATGTTTTTCTCGTAGTTGTTAGGCTTCGGTTGCTTCAGAGTTTTCATTAACTGTTCTCAGTTTTCTTTAATTTTTGGGTTCGCCGGAGTTAGCCACTTAGCCCATTTTTGTTCTGCTTTAAATTGGGGAAAAACGATATCCCAGTAATTATATTGTAGTTCAGATTCAAGTATAAGTAATCGTTGAATGAAAAACTTTTTATTAATTGCACCCACTCTTCTCTGTTACAAATATAGAAAGTTTACATGATTTATTTATATACTTTCCTTATTGGCTCATCTTCAATAAGGAAACATTGATATAATATGGCAATCTCACTTCTCCACAGTTGGAAAGTTTCCTTATTGCCTCATCCTTAACGGTGTCTATATATAATCCAAGACCCATTAATTTCACAACTACGAGTGGAATTTCTGTAGCCTGCCTTCACTTTTAAATTGCATATTCTCTGTTTCACTTGGCTTTTGTGGTTGCCATTACAAAATCTTTATTCATGGAAATCCTAGAAATTGCAGAGAAAACCAAGAAAATCGGAGAAGATGATCCAAGGAGAATTATGTAAGGATTTTTAATCCATGGATGGACTTATATAGATGAATAATTGTGTGTTAAATTAAAGGTTATCAAAATCGATTAAGCTCAATTAAAGTGATTTAATAATGTTTTGGTTTTGGGCTTTAATGTATCCAATTAAAGTGTGAGTTTACATATGTGTAGAGATCAGATCCAAGTACTAATTCTATGATGGGTCGAATTAGGTCAAAGGGTGTCACTATATAAATACGGTTATGGTTTCCAAATCATACGTACGTATTATTCATTCTCTTTTGCATCCCATCACAGAGAGAAAAAAGGAGATTGCGTGTAGATTTAGAAGATAAAATCGCGAAATTCATTATTGCATTAACCATGTCTGATTTAGGTACGCTTCCGTCACAATTTATGTATTTCTTGATGATTTAACATGAAACATCCGGTGATTTAACGTAATAAATTATCTTACAAGTGGTATCAGAGCCTTTTCATGTTGAATCATTAAGAATCAAAGCTTTAAAATTTGGTTCTTGCAATATTCTTTTGAAGTTTTTAGATTTAAAAATTTTAGATCTTTATTTTGTTGAATTTGAAAACTTTTGCGGTATATTATTCCTTATTATCTTTCATAATTTGGATTTATGGTTAAGGAATTTTCAGATTGTATGAGTTTTTGAGGAATTAAAGTTTTTGGATTGAAAACTTTCAGATTATGGTTTATTGGTTTTGTATTGAAAATTTAAAGTTGTAGAATTATTGGGGATTAAAATAAAATAAAAAAAAGCTGCTTGGCGACAGCATTGGTGGCCGACTCCGGGCAGCCGGCCATTGTCGCGTCGTGTCGCAGCAGCGCCGAGGCTTTTGTGTGGTGGGTAGGGGGGGCGTTGCGCGGACACCGGTGCTCCCCAATCTGTTTGGCGCCGCCCAATGTAGAAGAGGAGAAGATTTTTTTATTTTTTAGGGTTTTCAGTTTTGGTTGATTTTAGGGGCGGGGGCCTCACGTGTAAATTGAATAACTTGAGGCCCCTGCTTGCAATTAGGGTTAGAGTTGTAAAATTAAGGTTTCAGTCCCTAACATTTAAGTTATATTAAGGTTTGGGCTTTTAAGTTTTGGATTTAATAATTCAGTCCCTAAAATTTAAAAATTAATTAATTCGGGCCATTAAAGTTCTGAATTTCCCCTCAAACTTTAATTATTAATTCAAATTGACCCCCCAAAGTTTATAATTAATTCAAATTGACCCCTAAAGTTTCAAATTTTCAAAATTTGATCCCTAAAGTTTTGAATTTGTCAATATTTGGCCCTGAAAGTTTTAATTTTGTTCTAATTGACCCTCTAAAGTTTTGAATTAATTAATTGTGGTCCCTAAAGTTTCAAGTTTATTCATTTCAACCCCTAAAGTTTGGAATTAATTAATTTAGCCCGCTTAAAGTTTTGAATTATTAATCCTAAGGCCCCTAAAGTTTAAAACTAAATCAAATATGCAAAATTGGTGATTCTCTTTTTCAAATTTTGGAACTAAAGACTCTTTTAAGAGATGTAATGTTCAAAAGTTAGTTAATTGAAGTAACGTATTACAAAAGCAATCTCTCTTGTGGAAATTGACTAAGTTAGAATATTAAAAGGTATTTGTGCATTTGTTATTCATGGGATTATTGATTGACCCAAAAGAAGGTCAATATTTAGCCGAATACACGTGCACCTGTGGTGATAACCGTGTGACGATTATTTGATTTAATGTGTGATCAATAAATCGGTCCAAAGAAAGGTTTATTGATTAATACATTGTTTTACATCAATATTTAATCACTACGCCAAGAGTACTTCTTACAAGTCAATATCTCTGTCTAAAGACTAGATATTGATGTTGTGCTTGGTATCTTGTGATGGTCCTACCACTATTTGAGATTATTATTGTTTGCATATTAAAGATATTTATGTGAGTTATTCATAATAAATGTTCTCTAATTCAATTTCAGGTTCTGCTGCTAATATCTCTGCTAGCATCAATTCAATTTCAATGTTAAATGGCACAAACTTTAGGGCATGGCAAGAGAACGTGATGATTGTTCTCGGAGTCATGAACCTGAACCTTGCTTTACGGGTCGACCAACCAGCTGCACTCACTGATAAGAGTACCTTTGATGACAAGAGGGAGATGGAAAAATGGGAACAATCGAACCGCATAAGCTTAATGGTCATAAAGCGTGCTATTCCAGAGGTATTTCAGGGCTATGTCCGTTAAGGTAACTACGGCTAAGGGTTTCCTTGAGAATCTTGAGAAGAGGTTTGACAAGAATAAAAAGGTTGAAACAAGTACACTTTTGGCAAACCTTGTCTCAATGAGGTATAAAGGGAAATGAAATATTCAGGAGTACATTATGGAAATGTCTCACATTGCTTTAAAACTAAAGGCATTCAAGTTGGATTTATCTGAAGACTTGTTGGTGCACTTGGTTCTGATTTTCCTTTGGGCACATTTCAGTCAATTCAAGGCGAACTATAACTGTTAAAATGACTCATGGTCCCTTAATGAGCTCATCTCACACTGTGTCCAGGAAGAGGAAAGATTGAAGTATGAGAAGACAGAAAGTGTTCATTTAGCCATCACCTCTAAGGACTAAGGAACAAGAAAATGAAAATTAATAAGGAAGTTGCGGATACAGCATAGCAAAAGAAACAGCATAAGGAACGAACTGAAGGTGGTTGTTTTTTTTGTGGGGCTGCAAGTCATAAGAAGAAGAATTGTATCAATTACCACGTATGACGTGTAAAGAAATATATTCTTCTTCATTTGCTTTGTTCTGAGGTTAATTTAACTTTGGTACCTAGACATACATGGTGAATAGATTCTGGTGCAACAACTCACATCAATATGTCTATGCAAGGTTGTCTGAGTTGCCGAAAATCAAGTGATGGTGAAAGATACATCGATGCTGGTGACGGCAAGAATGTGGAAGTAGAGGCAATAGAAAATTTGGAATATTGTTAAAGACTGGATTTTATTTGGATCTTGTCAAGACATTTATTGTACCGTCTTTTAGACGGAATATGATTTCTATTTCTGTTTTGGACAAATTTGGTTATTCTTGTTCATTTAAAAATAGAAAATTTAGTTTGTTTCATAATTCAAAATTGGTTGGTTCCGGTTCTTTATCAGGTTACAATAATCTTTATTTAATTGATACAATTGCTTCTTTTAATGAATCATTGCATGTAAGTACTCGAGGTGTAAAACGAAAATTAACCGGCGAGAATTCTACCTCGTTATGGCATAAGAGATTAGGTCACATCTCCAAAAGGAGAATTGAGAGACTTGTGTCTGACGGGATTCTCGACCCTCTTGACTTCACAGATTATGATCTATTTGTCAACTGTATAAAGGGAAAACAAACCAATAAAAGGAGATTTCAAGTCAATAGGATTTCGGACGTCTTAGAACTTATACATACGAATATTTGTGGGTCATTCCCAACGGTTTTTTGGAATGGCCAGCAATATTTTATAATGTTCATAGACGACTTTTCAAGATATGACTACATATATCTCATTCATGAAAAATCAGAGTCACTGAATGTGATCAAAAACTATACAGCCGAAGTTGAGAACCAACTCGGCGAAAGGATTAAAAGCGTTAGATCTGACTGTGGGGGTGAATACTATGGCAGATATGACAGTTCAGGTGAACAACGTTCAGGATCATTTGCTAAATTCCTAGAGGAATGCGATATCGTACACTATGCTGTATTCGCCCACTATGAATGGTGTTGCTGAGATACGAAACAGAACGTTTAAGGACATAGTGAAGCATTAAAGACCACAACTTATATACTCAACAGAGTTCCAACTAAGGCCACTGATAAAATTCCATATGAGCTTTGGACGGACAAGAAGCCTAGCTTGAAGCATATATATATTTGGGGGTGTCCAGCTGAGGCAAAGCCCTATAAGCCAAATGAAAAGAAGCTGGACGCAAGGACCGTCAGTTGCTACTTTATTGGATATTCTGAAAGGTCCATGGGTTACAAGTTTTATGATTCCACAACTAAGACAATTTTTGACACAGAAAATACTCAGTTCTTTGAGGATGTTGAGTTTGTGGGGAGAGAAAAGGTTACAGGCTTTGTTTTTGAGGAGGAATATGTTGAAATTCCTCCAATTGCCATTGACAATGATCAGGTTTCTATCCCTGACATTGTTCAAGAAGCAACTCCGGATCAAGATAATGTCATACCTCCCTCTCAAGATCAACAAATTGTTCCAGAAGAACGAACTCTACAGCCTCAAGAACTAATGCAATTAAGAAGATCCACTAGAGAGAGGAGAAGTGCAGTTTCGAATGATTACATCGTATTTCTTCAAGAACATGAAGCTGACGTTGGAATGATGGAAGATGATCCGATCAGCTTCCGTCAAGTCATGGAAAGTTATAACTCTCAAAAGTAGCTCGATGCCATGAATGAAGAGATAAAGTCCATGAAGGACAATGACGTATGGAATCTCGTTCCATTGCTCGAAGGTGCGAAACTCATTGGTTGCAAATGGACATTTAAGACCAAGAGAGATTCGAAGGGTAATGTAGAGAGGTATAAGGCTCGTCTTGTCGCAAAGGGCTTTACACAAAAAGAAGACATCGATTATAAAGAGACTTTCTCTCCATTTTTTTCGAAAGACTCTTTCAGGATTATAATGGCATTGGCAGCGTATTTCAATCTTGAGCTATATCAGATGGATGTTAAGACAGCGTTTCTCAATGATGACATTGATGAAACAATTTATATGGTACAACCAGAAAATTTTGTATCGGACGGTGCAAAGCAAATGGTTTGTAAATTAAAGAAATTCATCTATGGACTCAGACAGGCGTCTCGTCAATGGTATTATAAGTTTCATTAAGTGATCATCTCATTTGGTTTTGAGATGAATTTGGTAGATGATTATATATACCACAAGTTCAGTGAAAGCAAGTATATTTTTCTGATTTTATATGTCGATGACATCTTGCTTGCCAGCAACGATATAGACTTATTGCATGAAACTAAGAGAATTTTGAGATGAAAGATCTTGGTGATGCCTCTTTTGTATTGGGAATTCGGATACACCGAGATCGTTCTCCGGGTATTCTTGAATTATCACAAAAGAGCTATATCAAAAAGGTTCTTAAAAGATATGACATGAAAGATTGTAAATCAGGTGACACCCTTATTACTAAAGGAGACAAGTTCAATTTAAGTCAGTGCCCTTAAAATGACATAGAAATTAAAGAAATGCAGAAGATTTCTTATTTTTCAGCTATAGGGAGTCTGATGTATGCTCAAGTTTGTACGCGTCGGGATATAGCGTACATTGTTAGGATGTTAGGGAGATATTTCAGTAACCCGGGAATCAATAATTGGAAAGCAGCCTAACGGATCATGCGGTATTTACATAGAACAAAAAACTACATGCTCAAATACAAAATATCGGATCAGTCGGAGATCGTTGGTTATTCTGATTCCGATTTCGTGGGATGCCAAGATATTAGGAGATCCACTTTAGGCTATATTTACCTGCTTGCTGGAGGTGCTATTTCTTGGAAGAGTGCTAAACAGACACTCATAGCTACTTCCACCGTGACAACGGAGTTTATAGCGTGTTAGAGACATCAAATCATGGAATATGATTGCGTAATTATCATTGGGCTACGCATTGTGGACAATATAGAAAGACCATTTAAGATATTTTGTGATAATAAATCAACAGTGTTGTATTTCAATAACAACAGGAGCTCAACAAAGTTATAACAGATAGAGATCAAGTTTCTAGCTGTTAAAGAAAGAGTTCAGAGTGGACAAGTGTCAATAGAACATATTGGAACAAACTCCATGGTTGCGGATCCACTTACTAAGGGATTAATACCCAAGGTCTTTCATGGGCACACTGCTCATATGGGTGTAATGTCTCTTGAAAATATCTAGTTTCAGTGGGAGTTTGTATTTTTGCTTTTCATATTGGACACATGTACTGTTATTTTGGATACGGTTTAATGTTAAAGTCATTTTCAGTTATTTGGTTTATTATCTCCGAACTTGTTTAAAATGATCTCACTAAGGTATTAAAGTGGATCAGTTGGAAATAGGCATGTTAAATATCACATCACATGTAATTTTCATGCTACACGCCTATACTTGATCTATGTCATTCGATTGTATCGATATACGTAACCATTGATGGGTTTAGCTACATAAAAGTAGCGAAAGTCACTTTGATCCTATATTGATATGATTGATGGACGGAATTGTTTTAGGGATGCATTTAGTAATGATAGCAAAATTTTGAGTGCTCATAAGGTTATGTTTAATGTACAATTATAAGGTGACACATATAACCCAAGTGGGAGATTGTAAGGATTTGTAATCTATCGATGGGCTTATATGTGTGAATAATTGTGTGTTAAATTAAAGATTATTAAATTCGGTTAAACCCAATTAAAGTGATCTAATAAGGCTTCGCTTTTAGACTTTAATGTATCCAATTAAAGTGTGAGTTTACATATGTGTAGAGACCGGACCTAAGTCCTAATTCTATGATGGGTCGAATTAGGTCAAAGGGCGTCGCTATATAAATACGGTTATGGTCTCCAAATCATACGTACGTATTATTCATTTTCTTCTGCATCCCATCACAGAGAGAAAAAGGAGATTGCGTGTAGATTTGGAAGACAAAATCGCGAAATTCATTATTGCATTAACCATGTCTGATTGAGGTACGCTTCCGCCATAATTTATGTATTTCTTGATGATTTAACATGAAAGATCCGGTGATTTAACGTAATAAATTATCCTACAAATTACACGTTGTGCAAAAGTGGGATTAGCTCTCACATTAGTGTCCTTCATCTACTATTTCAGGCCTCTCTTTGATTTCTTTGGACAAGCAGGAATGTCCGCAGTTTTAACAGTTGTGGATGTTTACGAATACACGGTTGGTAAGTCTAGTAATTAACAATTAGTTATTATGTTATTATGGTTAAATAAAATATTAACCAATTTTACCCTATCAATTTTTTCTTTAGGTGAAACCCTATCAAACTGCTTAACCAGATGTTTTGCAACATTGCTGGCGGGTGTTTTAGGGATTGAGCTGAATACTTGGCCACCCTATGGGGAGAGAAAGGAGAACATGTTCTTCTTTGCATTCTGATGTTCATTATAGGTAAACTCGTACCCAAATAAAAACTCAGTATTCC
>NC_036252.1:18418830-18419804 GCF_002742605.1 Olea europaea var. sylvestris | reverse complement strand
CAACTTTTCATTTACGTTTATCTTTCACTATTAAACTATAAAAAAAATTGTTATATGCTGCTAATCTAGGTTTACTTGGAGTTGACCTAGCTAGTGGCGGGGTCAAGAAAATCACCTTTTTCCCAATTCGTTTCTTCTCATTTTTCTTTTCCGAGTTTGAACGGCCGGCTATCCAGAATACGAAATATTTATATTATAAAAACAACATAAATCACGCTCTATATTTATTTTAATACATTATTAACATATGCTTGTTATTTTCTGTAATCTCATATTCTCTACGTTGAATTTATTTAACCAAAAAAAGTTATAATTTTGTGCAATCGGAACATAGTATTTGGATAATTTGACAAACAAAATTTAAACTCGTCTCATTATTTTCTTGATTATATTACATTATAACATCTAATTAAGATATTATTTTACTAATGTCTTATATTATTTTATAGATATGGTATAAAATAGATCGAATGGTACTATATATTGTTATTATTTATTTAATGTTCTTCAAAATCCTTTTATAAATTAAATTAAATTAAATATAGGATTATAAAATGGGAAGGATTGAGAAGGCAATGATTTTTTATAACTTGCAAAAAACTCATTTAAATAATATTCATACCACAAGTTTTAATATTTCTTGTACTACATTTTAATTTCACTTAAGTTTTTCATCTTTATTTATTATAATATTTATGTCTCTAATAATTTTTCATGTTGTTTTTATCCTCAAATTTTTTATTGGTTAACATATTTTGTATTTGATAATAATTTTATATTCAAAAGTCCGTTAAAATGGTGTACAACAACTTATTTTTAAAAAATAAATATATAAAAAGTGTGAAAGAATATTCTTCTCGCATTTTAAAATATGAAAATAAAATATTTTGATATAAATCATCATATACTAATTAATGGAAGGTTGGAGATAAGAATTCGACGAAAAAAGTAAAAAAAAAAAAAAAAAAAAAAAA
>NC_036252.1:18407398-18410053 GCF_002742605.1 Olea europaea var. sylvestris | reverse complement strand
TTTTGAATGTTATCAAATCACGTTGCTCGTAAGGTTGGAAGTCCAATCGTAATTCTCTAGTTGTGAACAATTGCATGAATGAAGTTTATTCTTTTGATACATGTGTCAAACCCGATAAAAGATCGACTTAGAAACATGCACCTGTTCATGCTGGTTTATTCAGTCTGCCCGTTTTGACATGTCTAAATATCCCCTTGAAACCTACCAACAGAAAGCAATTATGTGACTTGGTCTCTCACCAGGAAATCCATTTCTGTTTTTCCTATTTTCTCTCTTCCATACATTTCCCAGATTTTTTGTTGGAGATGAACCATAAACCACATATTTTCTGTATGCTTCCTCTGCTTCTCATTTTAAATCTCATTTTGCTCTTGAGATAATTATTTTAATTTTCCTTTTTACCAATTTGTTGCATAATTTTGATGTAGAAACAGAACAGAAGTCTTCAATTAGAATGAACCAACAGTCTGGGGTGTCTTATTTAATTAAACTATTGCTATATAATTAGGAATCTTTTCGAATTAAATTAAAGATATAAAGAATAATTCGAAAATGTCGAACTTGTCTAGCCAGCCATCAAAGAAGGCAATGCGTGCACCGGGGTCTGGTGGTTCTTCCGGTAGTTCTCATGGAAACCGGGGTCCCAGTGGCCAAACGGTGAAATTTGCACGTAGAACTTCAAGCGGTAGGTATGTTAGTCTCTCCAGAGAAGACCTGGATATGTCGGGAGAAATTTCGGGTGATTACATGAATTATACTGTTCACATTCCTCCTACGCCTGATAATCAGCCAATGGACACTTCTGTGGCTACAAAAGCAGAAGAACAATATGTATCCAATTCTCTCTTCACCGGTGGATTCAACAGCGTCACGCGTGCTCATCTCATGGATAAGGTGATTGAATCAGAGGTGAGTCATCCACAGATGGCCGGTTCAAAGGGCTCGTCCTGTGCCATGCCGGCTTGTGATGGCAAGATTATGAAGGATGAAAGGGGTAAAGACGTTATTCCTTGTGAATGTAGGTATGTCTAAGAGTTAAGACCTTAAACGTTCTTTTATCAATGGTCTAACACGTTATGACTTTCTATATTAACCTCATCATCAAAAAGTTTAAGCTGCTAGAGAGAGTCTACATATATTTATCTATATCTTGTATTTAACAAGTAGCTCACATTTCTCATAATTAATTAAATGGAAACTTAGTTTTACTATCAAGGATAATTCACCAGCATGCACTAATTCTAAATAGTGAGGTAGGTATGAACATTTCTTGGAATGGTCTTTCTAGGTTTAAAATCTGCAGAGATTGCTACATGGACGCCCAAAAAGATACTGGTCTCTGTCCTGGATGCAAGGAGCCATATAGAGTTGGTGATTTTGATGATGATGTACCAGATTTTTCCGGTGGCGCTCTATCACTTCCCGCCCCTGAGGATTCAAAAGGAGACCGACGTATGTCCATGATGAAGAGGAATCAAAATGGAGAATTTGATCATAATAAGTGGCTATTTGAGACTCAGGGTACATATGGATATGGTAATGCCTATTGGCCTCAAGATGACATGTATGGAGATGACGCGGATGGAGTGCATAAAGGCATGCCGGATTCATCAGATAAACCGTGTAGGCCCCTCAGCCGAATAGTACCTATACCAAATAGCATCATCAGCCCTTACAGGTATGCAAACAATAAAATTTTGTCACTCCATTCACGTCCGTTGGTCGAATTAACGGATTAAGTCCAACTGTTTAGTGTGAAAAACTTGAAACAAAATGAAGTTTAGTAACCAACATGAAATTACAGGCTGCTTATTGTTGTCCGACTAGTTGTACTTGCCTTTTTCTTGACATGGAGGCTGAAACATCCAAACGACGAAGCTATATGGCTGTGGTTGATGTCAGTTGTATGTGAATTATGGTTCGCCTTTTCTTGGGTTCTTGATCAGGTTCCTAAGATCAACCCAGTCAGTCGGGTTACAGATTTAGAGATTTTGCGCGATAAATTTGATATGCCATCATCTTCCAATCCGAGTGGGGCCTCTGACCTCCCAGGAATTGACTTTTTTGTGTCCACGGCGGATCCTGAAAAAGAACCGCCACTGGTCACTGCCAACACTATTCTGTCAATCTTAGCCGTAGACTATCCCGTAGAGAAACTTGCTTGTTACGTTTCTGATGACGGTGCGGCGCTTCTCACTTTTGAGGCTATGGCAGAGGCTGCGAGTTTTGCTGATTTGTGGGTTCCTTTCTGTAGGAAACATGATATAGAACCCAGAAATCCTGAAACCTACTTCACTCTGAAAGGTGATCCAACCAAGAACAAGAAAAGGCCTGATTTTGTGAAAGATAGGCGGAGAGTCAAGAGGGAATATGATGAATTTAAGGTAAGGATAAATGGATTGCCAGATTCGATTAGGAGAAGATCTGATGCATTCAATGCCAGAGAGGAGATGAAAATACTAAAGCACATGAGAGAGAGTGGGGATGACCATATGGAGTCAATCAAGGTTCAAAAGGCTACATGGATGGCCGATGGTACCCACTGGCCCGGAACTTGGGGAGTGTCTACTAGGGAACACGCCAAAGGTGATCATGCCGGCATTCTGCAGGTATAAATCAATAAGGCCTTTCGATATAATAATAATAATAATAATA
>NC_036252.1:18406174-18407298 GCF_002742605.1 Olea europaea var. sylvestris | reverse complement strand
ATCAGATCAATCAGTATTCAATATACAACAACTAATAGCATTAAAGTGAGATAGTATTGAACTTATCTATTTAATTTTCACTCTTTGTCTATCTCTATCAATCTATTCATATTAGAAAAACTTTTGATTGATTTAACTTTTGAAAAATCATATCACGCATCAAAGTTTTTCTCACATAATTCTTGACTTCATTCATTGCTGTTTCTTAAAGAGTTAGCCTACTTTCTTGTCATACTCAACTTTGAATACATCATCTACTATAAGAGAAGTTCAAATTTGTAAATCCTTTATCTGTGAACTTGAGGGTTGTGTTGAGGTTCCGCAAAGGTTAACATTATAAAAGAATAGGTGATCCTTATTTGTAAGTCAACGGAAGCTTTGTAAGGGTTGAATTGCACCATAAATTAATCTTAGTTAGTGGAAAAGGTCTTGCTTGTGGCAAAGAGCTTGGTAACGGGGAATATAGATCATTGCGTTGGATCGAATCTCCAATTAAATCGTTTGCATTCTCCATCCCTTTTACTTATTACTCTTACATTGCAATTATTACATTGTTTTACTTGAGTTCTTAGTTGTGCAAACTTACTTAATCATTACATTTGTTAGCACATTAATTTTAAACTTGAAATTAATCTTCGAAAAAGTTATAAAAACCAATTCACCCCCCTCGTGGTTAGTCAATCTTGGGCTTTCACATTACTCTAATTGTAGTGTATTTAACAATATGTTAAAAAAATCTCATTATAATCTACATCCCTTAGCCTCAAGCTTTGCCCTAAATCTAAGGTGTTGTTTCTTTGAACTACCCTCTTTCACACTACAAATCCATTTGCAATCAACAATTGATTTATTTTCAGGCTGGGAAACTAATTTTCAAGTCTGATTGTTAATCAAGGAATTCATTTTATCTGTCATGGCAGACTGTCAATTTCTAGCTAACTGGCTAGTAATTGATCCTTCATAAGACTTTTGCTCCATAAAAGCTAAGCCATGGTAGGACAAAACAACCAGAGAAAAATAGTCTCTATGCCTAGAAAGTTCCCTAATCTCTCTTTGAACCCTATCCCTAATAAGTAGATAATCATCAAAAGTTTCCTGTTCTTCTTCTACTTATCATGAATACT
>NC_036252.1:18400050-18404382 GCF_002742605.1 Olea europaea var. sylvestris | reverse complement strand
AGACTAAAAATTTCTTAACGAATGGCCTCGGAAGGGAGTTCTGGTATGGGTAGGAGTTTAGAGATTGTGAGGGTGGACGAGCCTATTGTGGCGACCTCCTCAGAAATAGCTGGGGCCATAATGGGAGGGAAAACATGTGGAAGCGACCGGATAGCCCTCCGGATACTTCTGTGCACTGGGGGGCATCGGACTACCCATCAAAGTTGAGGGAGGCCGACCTTGGTAGACTTAGGACAGAATATAGGATCCCGAACAGTGTGGACCTGATTCTCCCAGGGCCAGAAGAGAGAGCTTGTTACCTAAGGCCGGGCTGCGTGGCCATTAGCGAGGCGATCCTTAGGGCCGGACTTAGGCTGCCTATTCACCCGTTCTTTAGGTTGGTGCTTAGGTCTTACGGGCTAGCCCCGACGCAGCTCAATCCGAACTCCTGGAGCCAGATGGTGGGCTCCTGGATGTTGTGGAAAGAGGCGTCGTTAGGAGTGGAGATGCCCCTTTCCGTTTTCCAAACTCTTTACATACCCAAGGTTACTGTCGGGGGGGATAAGACCCGGGGCTGGTACTACCTGACGTCGTGGGGTTCCCACACTCCATTTGTGATCGATCTGCCGAGCTCCATCAAGGAATGGAAGAGCTCTTGGTGCTGGGTAGCGGGGCGATGGGACACAATGGAGGGGGACCCCCTGGCGCCTCTTACAGTCCCGGCGAAGTTTTCAACACTTAGTGAGTATAGTAGTTGATATTTTATTTCTCTTCGGTCGGGCTTGTGTTTAACAGATGTTTCTTTTCGCAGGTTCCCTCCCTCGGTGCGAGCTGTTGACAGAGGACTTCGACATTATTTGCGTTATTTATCAACTGCCTCAGAAGAAGAGGTCATATCACAGGCTCATTCGGAAAAACATACACTTCGTCACTCACGACTTAATGGCGTCCCAAGGTAATAGGACCGAAGCCCACACTCTTTTAACCTGAACTCCCTACACTTGTATTAATTCCTCATTCGTTTCTTTGCAGATAACTTCAAGAAGAAGCTGCCAGTACGCCCTGACTTCAAAACTATTCAGAAAATGATGGCTGAAGCAAGGGCACTGAAGGCCTCCTCCTCTTCATATAAGAAGCAAATGGAGGAGCTGGTGGGGGCCAGTAAGAGACTTCTGCCTCCGACGGAGGAGGAGGTTCAGGAAGATCCGGAGGCCGACCTCCGAAGGAAGGGCAAGAAAAGTGCTGCCCCTCCCAGACGCCCAACCGTGGCGAGGCCACCCCCAGTTATGCGGCAGACAACTATTCCCACTGGGGTGGCCCTCCCAGAGAGAAACCCCACTGCTGCGGAGCCTGTCGCTGCCCAGGACACGGCGCCCCTCGCGGCCGTACCTATTGAACATGTTCCGGGGCAGCAGAGGAGGAAAAGGGCCCGCTCCAGCAAAGAAGTTGACTTCCTCGGCACCAGTTCAGAAGAGCCAGTAAGGGAGGTGCTGGAGGCTCTCCCTCCGGAAACAGCTGGGGTGGCGGTGGTCCACAGCCAGTATTGGACCGAAGAGTGGAGGGACCACACCGCCTCCTGCACTGCTGAAGACTTGGTGGCGGTGAACAGCGCCTGCGTGGCCCGAGCACTAAGCACAAGTATCCAACTCGAGGGCTTGGTGAAGGATCTAAACTCCAAGAGGGAGGACCTCGCCAAGCGTCTCGAGGAGGCGATGCATTACGGGGACGCTGTGCGAGCTGCCCAGGCCAAAGCTGCCAAGGCAGAAGAGGAAAAGAGAGCTGCTGAGGTCCAGCTCGCTGCTTCGCAGGCGGAGGTGGAGCGGCTGAAAAAAGAGCTCTATGAGGTGGAGTGCCAGGTGGCTGTGGTGACTCGGCGGCTTGACCACGCTAATGAGCACCACAAGCTTGCCACTGATGCCCTGGAGGCCTCCAACAGAGAAAAAGCGGAGCTGAAGCAGCAAGCAGAGGCCCAGTCAGTGGAGATTGCCTCTCTGAGGGAGGAGTTAAAGTCAGCGGGGGAGGTGGCGATTCAAAATTTTATTGATCACTTCGAGGACCACCCCCTTTATGACGACTTCGCCAACTTCTGGGCCTCGTGGAGTGCCCAGAGCCTATTGGGTCGGCTGAAGGAGGTGCACCTCACACTGGACATCTCTCAACTAGAGGCTGAGTTCGGGGGACCCACTGGAGGTCGGCCTGACAAGGTTACCGAGGAGGTTCCAGAAGCCCAGGAGGCGGCCAGTGCTGAAGTTCCTCCCACAGATTAGGGTTTCCTTTGTAATGGCTTCGGCCCCCATGTACTTCAATTTCATGAAATGGAAAATTTTGTTAAATTTCTTTTTCAAGTTCTTTCGCTTCTGCTTCTTTGTATCTCTTTTTGTTTTATACTTGTATGAATGACAAACATTAGGCCGACTGCCTCGTGACAATGACCAGTTAACAATTGTGAATCGGTCTCCTTAAGCGAAAACAAGTCAACACTTAAGTGGGTCGGAAGTGACCCCTTCCTCCCCTCCTCGGGGAGGTGGATCTGCGGGGGTGCTCATTTCTGCCGGATGTGAGGGGATTGCTTCGATCAGGGCGCCGGTTGACATCCCGACACTCACTGGTGTCATGCCCATATAGTTGATGGAAAGTACAAAATCTTGCTCCTGGCAAGGGCCTATTGGGCCTCTTCTTCTTCTTTTTGTTGTCAGTCCTTCCGGATGGTGCTGCCTCAGTGGGTGCACTATCATATGCCAATATCGGCACTGCGTTCAACGTGGCGGAAGACAACTGATTTAGTTATGACGACCTAGGATCAAATCGGAACATTCTTGTTACTGGTAATATTTTCTCAAGTGCTCTATGTTCCACTTGTGAGGTAACACCCTTCCAGACATATCTTCGAACTCGAAAGTACCAGGTCGGGATTCTCCCCGAATGCGGTACGGGCCTTCCCAGTTTGGGCTAAAAACTCCTGACCCGGTTGGTTTCGAAGATTGGAACACCCTTTTGAGAACAAGGTCGCCCAAGCGGAGAGTTCTGTTTCTAACCTTGGAGTTGTAAAAGCGGGTCATCTTACGATGGTATTTCGCTAAGGTTATCTGGGAAGCGTCTCTCTTCTCCTCAAGGAGGTGTAGTTCACTTATGCGCGCCTCATCGTTGCTGATCTCATTGAAATGTATCCGTCGATGTGATGGGACACCGACCTCGACCGGACTCATCGCTTCAGCTCCGTAGGTCATTGAAAATGGGGTCTCACCCGTTGCGGTTCGGCAAGTCGTTCTGATGGCCCAGAGGACGTGGGGGAGTTCGTCAACCCATGCGCCTTTTGAGGCATCCAGTTTCCTTTTCAGGGTGTGCTTGATAGTCTTGTTCACTGCTTCGACCTGTCCATTTGCCTGAGGGTGATGCGGAGTCGAGAAGTCTTTCTTTATGCCTAGTTCGTCGCATAACTCTCGCATCTTCCTGTTGTCGAACTGCCGCCCATTATCAGAGACAATGGAGTGAGGGATGCCGAACCTGCAGATGACGTTTTTCCAAACGAACTTCGTAGTGTTGGCTTCGGTGATTCGGGCAAGGGGTTCTGCCTCGACCCACTTAGTGAAGTAGTCGATGGCGACAATGGCAAAAGTTGCGCTCCCTCTACCCTTTGGTAGCGGACCAATGAAGTCGATGCCCCACTTGGCGAACGGCCAAGGGCTGGTCACTATGGAGAGGCTCTGCGCAGGCAGTCTTTGTACGTTCGAGAAGCGCTGGCATTTGTCACATTTCTGGACAAATTGGCAAGCATCCCTTTTCAGGGTTGGCCAGAAGTAGCCCTGACGGAGGACCTTGTGTGCCAGAGCCGTCCCTCCTGAGTGATTTCCGCAGATCCCTTCATGTATTTCTCTGAGTACGTAGGTGGCCTCTTCGCCGCCCACACATCGAAGAAGGGGAGAGGCAAAGCCTCTCTTGTAAAGGGTTCCTTCGTGAAGGACGAAGTGTGCGGCCCTTCTTCTTAACTTCCTTGCTTCACTTCTGGAAGCAGGCAGCGTTTGCTCTTTTAGATACGCCATTATGGGCTGTGTCCACAATGGGGTGACTTCTATCCACAGCAACTCCTCACCTTCGAAGGTGGAGGGCTTTGATAAGTGCTCAACGGGGACGATGTTCAGAAGCTCTGAGTTCACGCTGCTGGCCAATTTTGAGAGGGCATCTGCATGAGCATTCTCCAGACGAGGGACTTGAGTCAGTTCGAATTTTTCGAAATGGGGAATTATGTCCAGAACCAGCTTCAAGTATGCGAGCATGTTATCATCTTTGGCCGCGAAATCCCCATTTACTTGATTCACCACGAGCTGAGAATCACTGCTTGCCAGAAGCTTCCTG
>NC_036252.1:18397932-18398612 GCF_002742605.1 Olea europaea var. sylvestris | reverse complement strand
TGGGCGACCAGGGGGGCCGAACCCATTTCCACAGGCAAGGTAATCCGCCCTCGTGGGATGATGCTATCCCCAGTGAATCCGAACAGCGGGTCGGTCATGGGGATTAACCCATGTTCAATTTGCATTTTGTCAAAAGTGGAGCCAAACAATACGTTCACGGAGCTGCCGTTGTCAACGAGCATGCGTCTTAATCCGTTTCTAGCCACTACGGCCCTTACAACCAGAGCGTCGCAATGGGGATGGTGAACTCCCTCTGCGTCTTCCTGCGAGAAGGTGATTGGGGCCATCTTGTTTGCTGTTTTTGATTCGTCGACAATGTAGGTGATCATTGGGGGACCCTTGGCTTCTCTTGTATAATTTCTCTGGGCGTTCCTGGTGTTGCCACCGACGTGGGGTCCCCCAATGATGGTATCAATTTCCTTGATGACCTGGCTTCCAGCGAATTGAGCTTGGTTCTCTTTCCTGGATTGGACTCGGTTTCTCGATTCTCTTCTGCTAGGAGATTGTTCTTGGTGACCCCTTCCTCCCCTCCTCGGGGAGGTGGATCTGCGGGGGTGCTCATTTCTGCCGGAAGTGAGGGGATTGCTTCGATCAGGGCGCCGGTTGGCATCCCGACACTCACTGGTGTCATGCCCATATAGCTGATGGAAAGTACAAAATCTTGCTCCTGGCAAGGGCCT
>NC_036252.1:18396658-18397856 GCF_002742605.1 Olea europaea var. sylvestris | reverse complement strand
CAATTCTTCCAGATGGTCCTGCCTCAGCGGGTGCGTTATCATATGCCAACACCGGCACTGCATTTAATGTGGCTGAAGCTAGGGCCTGTCCGGATGTGGGAGCTATGGTATGCCCTGCTTGGGTCCATTGCTGAGTAACAAGGTGCGTTGCGGGGCCTCGACCTACCTGCCTCTACGAGGGAGGGAGTCCCTGCGCGGCACGGTTACGATGATCAATCATTTCTTCACTAATTATTTCCACCCTCATCATCTCCACCAGCTCGTCGTACGTGGAGGGATTCTTGCTGCGCACGTCCCTCCAAAACAAAGTGTTCATGTTGAGACCACCTTTCAGGGCCGAAAGGGCTTCCCTGTCAGTGACCTGTTCGCAGTAAGTAATCTCGTCTGTAAACCTGGCGAGATAGCTTTTCAGCGTCTCTCCGAGGGCCTGCCTCATGTCTTGCAGGCGTTGGATCGGCGCCTCTCCTTCCCTGTGTGAGAGGTACTGGTTCAAAAATGCTTTCTTCAAATCCGGCCAACTTCTGATGCTTAGGGGAGGAAGCCTGCTGTACCATACCTCGGCGGCTCCGCCTAGTGTCAAATGGAAGGCTCTGCACTTTAGAGCAGGTGAGGCTCCCCTAAGACTCATTTGCGTCATATACTTTGTGAGGTGCTTCTCCGGATCCCCTTTTCCCTCGTACTTGGGGATCTTTGGGGGCATGAAATTAGTTGGCATTGGGAAGCTTCGAATTTCCCTTGAGAAAGGGAGGTTATCGTCATCGTCGTCAATCTCATAAGATCGGCAGGGCCCCTCTGATCCTTGGTCATCTTGGACGTCTTGGGGTGGGGGAGGTGCTTTCCCGCGGCTCCCCCAATCGACTAAGTTTCTTCTCTCCTTCCTATTTCTAGGAGGAGGGGCATACTCTTCTTCGTTGTCTGACCGGACCGACCCTCTTGAAGGGCGGATCCTATTGCTAGGATCGTTCCCTATCCGGTCGAAGACGCTTACTGACCTCTGGTCATGTCCTTGTGGAAAGTTGTCCCCCAAGAGTGGTTCTGATGGGTGGCTCTCCTGCATATAAGATGTTGCTTCGGTGTTATCCTTTCTTTCGAGAGGACGTTCGGTATGCCGGCTCACATGGCCTCGAGAATGAGACAAAGGGATTTCCCGTACCGGATACGATCCTTGGGGCATCTGGTGTCCCTGAGCTTGCATGAG